>NW_012267404.1:283588-344378 GCF_000151885.1 Dipodomys ordii
CCTTGCATGCCTGAGGCCCTGGGTTCGATTCCTCAGCACCACATAAGCAAAAAGAAAAAAGCTGGAAGTGGCGCTGTGGCTCAAGTGGTAGAGCGCTAGGCTTGAGCTGAAGAGCTGAGGGACAGCGCCCAGGCCCAGAGTTCAGGCCTCACGACTGGACCCCCAAAAAAGGGAAAAAAAGAAAAATAAAAAGGACCTCCTAGCAATCTATAAGTCCCCATCTCTGTATAAATGTACAGTTTTCCTTCTCCATTTATGCTTGCTCATGGAATATACCTGTGAGAATTTTATGCTGGTCCTTTATCTCCAGCCAATCTGGTCCTACATACAATTTCACATAAGTCTTTTTCGTCTTCTTAACAGGAGACATGAAGGGATGAAGCATATTCCCATGCTGAGGTTGGCATCTCACCTTGGTTGAAAGCTGGTCAACTCCCAGCACCAAGCACTTGGGATCAGAGATGATGTACTCTCTCAGAGCAACAGAAACATTGCTACCAAAGAGGGTGCTGTGAGGCTTAAATGAGATAACACGAGCAAAGTGCATTGTCTAGACCAAAAACACAGCCAGCCTCAGCATATGTTGTTATTATTCTAATTGCCTTGATAAGTATTAATGTTATTAGTCCCCTTGACTTTGCAGTTACCATGGAGACGAATAGCTGAGGTGCTGAGGTGCTACTGAGAGATGTTCTCCACTGGGCTGAAAACATTTGAAAGATCTTTTCATATTGCTCCATCCTTGCTGTGCTTATAATTACTTGCAGAACATTGTTTAAAAGCAATCCCGATATATAATTTCTCTGTATGACTTTGTATAAGCAAATTCTCAATACTTCACTTCCTTTACTACTTAACAGTACACTTACTCTGTTTTGTTTTCTTAACCATTTTGTGGAAACACAGAGAATTCCTTCACAGCACTTACCAGAGTGTCTAGTAGGACAGGAACACTCAGTAAATATTTGTTTGACTGCATTATTTATAGAGAAGGTTTACATCATACTTTGGTTTGCTTGCTTTCACACTATGCATCTGTGATATTTTCCTTTTCTAGGTTCTGGGACATTGAGCACTGAATAGAACAAGGCACTTTTTGCCCCCTCCAACATACACTGTTCTTGTTTATACAAAGTACATATGGACAAAGTCAGACCCAGTTAATAACAGTGATAAATGGAAATAAGTCCTTGGCAGTGCTCTGGAATAAAGAACATAGATTTCTTATCAAAATAATAATGATGTATCAAGGGTCCTCAAGCTGATCATATTTCTCTGTGCCTTTGTCAGAGGTTCTGCAGCCTTACAAAAGAAAGTTGAGAGCTGATCCAGTTGCTCAACATCTTCCTCCCTCTGGATCAATCTTCCTTTAGAGTTCTTTGGGTGGAACCAGGGAACAGGAAGAAATTCTGGAGTCTTTGTACCAGCTAACAACAGAGTTTCAACTACACCCAAGAGACAGCACCTGCTGAATGATTGCAGGAAGGGAAAGATAGGTACTCTCCTATCTGAGCTGTAGAGTGAACACAGTCTACTGAGCTGGAAAACTTTTGGAAGAAATAGTCTTCAGAGCAAGGAAAATTACCTAGTTTTGGAAGCATCAAATTTGAGATGCCTATGAATAGTTATATAAATGCAGTTATCAAGGAGGAAATTGGATACTGTCCATGAAACTAGAACCTTAAAGCAGCTATCTGGGTTGAACATGTACATGTGAATATGTAAGGTTGAATATGTAAGTATAGGGGTTGGGCATCAACACATAGATGTCATTTGAAAACAGAGGAATAGAAATGAGAGGCTCTAATTTTTTTGACACCAGTCAAGAATCCTACCACTGAGCTATACCCCAACCCTAAAGTCCTGTTTAGAAAAGGCAGAGGAAAGACTGGAAGCCTGCAAATAAATAGCTAGTCAGAATCATGGGAGAAGTACTAAGGAAAAACAGAGCCATAAGTAGACTAATAAAATAGAAGGAGGAACATTTGAAGAAGGAGATATCTGGCACTATTTGCTCAGAAATAGATGTTAAAAGCAATTTTGGCATCTAGGATCCTTACGAAGGGGGTCTCTTTGGGCTTAACACCGTTAGAAATGGATAGAATGGAGTCAAGTAAATAGAAAGAGAAGCTTATCAGTGATGCAGGACCAAAGGTACTTCACCCCATCCCTTCAGGTTGCTCTGAAGCTAGGATGTCTGTCCAGTATGAACATAGGATGCACTATCCCTCCCCAGCCCCCTCAACATATGTGTTGGGTGTGGGCTACCCAAGAGCACAGTCTTGGCTGAGGGGCTTCCTGCATCTAAGTTCATCTTTCCACCGGCTTCAAGATGAAGGCTCTGCCCTCTTCATTTCCAGAAGTTGGAGGAACCAGTCCTTCATTGACTAGTGCCAGAGGAGTATGTCACAGATCCACCCTGAGAGCAAGTCAACCACAGAGTTGAAGGATCAGGTAAGTTGAAAGCATGAACCATGACACTGCCCTGATAATGGGGATCTTATAGGTTATAACATTATATGCTAATATTATATTATAGATTATAGTGTTATTCTTTAGTTTTCAGAGAGTTGAGGAATTGCTGGAAGCAAGGAAATGCAGGAGGGTGTGCCAAAAG
The DNA here is from genome assembly GCF_000151885.1 of Dipodomys ordii. Taxonomy (NCBI): domain Eukaryota; kingdom Metazoa; phylum Chordata; class Mammalia; order Rodentia; family Heteromyidae; genus Dipodomys; species Dipodomys ordii. The sequence continues at coordinate 286,206 of NW_012267404.1, forward strand.
GGCTTGCATTTGAAGGGAAGTAAAAAAGGGGCTGAAGGCCAATGAATGGGCTATGGGTAGGGAGGGTATTTTGTTTGTTTGTATGTGTGTGATGTATGTGTGCGATCCAACTCTTTTCTGATGCCTGGATTCTACTACGGACTCCCACATCCTTAAATTACCCTTTATATTCACAGGTAATGTGAAAGTGACTTCTTAGATCTTGAAAAAAGAGCATGTCTCTCAGCCAGGAACTAGTTGTCAGGCAGGGATTTATCGTAGGATTTTGATCTTGAGATGTCGAATAAGAAGTCTAAGAAGGCCGTTGCTTCTGCATCTGACTTAAGAGTTTGTAGCTAAGCCAGGCTGGCAGGAAGGAAAGAATTTGAGGGAAGTACGAGGATAAACTAGGACCTATGGAGACAAGTGGAACTCACAGGGGCAAACTAGAACACACAGGACAACCAACTTCCAATCTTGGTAGCAGCTGTGGTCTCTGGGAGAAGCCAATGCTAGTCACTGTGAAGCTATTCATCACCTGACCCAACTCTCAGAAAAGGGAGGAGCTGGGAGCCTGGATGCTGCCCTATTAGCCCTTAAGGGGTCCAGAAGATCAACATCAATGTGCCACCATGAGTGGCATAGAAATGGCAGTTACTGTACTTCTGTCTTCCAAATCTCATCCAAGTTTCTCTTGTGGCCAACCGTAGGCCCTAATCACACAGCAAAGTAATTTTCCTTCTCTAAATGTACACAGTAGAAAGCCACGACATAGCCCCAAAGAACACAAGGGCTATAATTTCCTTGCAGAATTATTGTAAAGGGCTAGAGCTAATGCATGTAATCTGACAGAGTGATGAGCACGTAACTGACCCTCAATGACAGGAGAATGATAATGGTAAAAAAAAAAAATAGGGTAATTTGTTAAGATATTTATTCATTATTTCTTCTTATATTTTCCCTTACAAGTACATAGCCCTAATTGTCACCCCCCAATACACAGTGTCCCCATCACCTTCTTGGTATTAAATTCCTAAATTCCCTCTAGTACTATATTTTACTTAAGACAGGTATGGCCATGTGAATAGTTCAGTCACTGCTTTGTGCAAGAAGTGGTACAAGAGCTATGAGTTTATTTCCTTAAAGGGAAGTTTCTGACTCTGGGCTTCCTCTTTTTTCCTTTTTGTGTGGGCTGGCCAGACATGAATGGGCATCTTGGAAAGGGGTAGAGTGCAAAACTAGAAGGAGTCAAATCTCTGAAGGACTTCGTGAAGCAGGTAAGTCTCAGATGCTCTGGGTGAGTCACCTCCAGGTTGCTTATCAAGCCATTGTAGTTTTGAGTCTCTAGTCACAGTAGCTTAGCCTATCCCTTAACAAAAACACATGCTATTTCCTTGCACCGAAGTTTTCTTTCTATAAAATCTAAAAGTGAAATTTCTTGTAGTCTCTCCTAGATTTAAATATTTAAACTTACTGAATTATATGGTCCTGGGAGAGGAAGAGAGTAGGAACCTCAGGCAAGACAAAAGATGTCTTTGGGAACCATGAGCACTAGGACCTGTAGGTGAATACATCTTTGTAGGAACCACTGTACAGTGTTCCAGAAAAGCTGGATCCTGGTTTCAGGCGCTAAGCCTCAACATATGGTATTGTGGCTGGGGAGCAGAAATACCAACTGTGAAGAGAATGTTGAACCAGAACAAAGATCTTAGAAGTAATCGGCTGATTAGTTAGCAAAGTGACCATGCATGTGATCTGTTATTTCACTCAGTGGCAATTAGTGTGGGGCCTCAACTTTTAATATGGACTTCCCATTTGCTTGATTGAATGACTATTCTTAGATTTGCCTTTTTTCAGATATAGAAATGTGATATTTCTGGCACATGAAGTTTGAGGATTTGGATTCAGTAGATTATATCATCCTTGACTGTTGGTTTTGCGTGTGTGTACATGCGTGTTTGTGTAACCGTACTGGGGCTTGAACTCATACTCTTGCTTACCTTTTTTTGCCCAAGGCTGGCATTGTACTCCTTGACCCACACCTCCACTTCTGGTTTTTAATGGTTAGTGGAAGATAAGAGTCTCTTGAATTTGTCTGCCTGGGTTGGCTTGGAATTTTGATACTCAAATCTCATCCTCCAGAGTGGCCAGGATTACAGACATGAGCTATCTGTTTTTAGTATTAGCCATGGGTCATGCCAGATGTTGTATTTATACCAAGATAATCTCTGCTGAAGCCTGTTAAGAATAGGCTGCAAGGTGAAGTTATAAGTGCTATAATCAGAACTTGATGGCAGGGGAGGTGGGGAGGAGGGACAGAAGTCTTTCTTATGCTCTCAAAGGACTAGAGCTCTAGAAATGGATAGCTTTTATTTTTCAGTTCTTATACCTCTGGTATATATTAGCTTTTTCTTTCAATCCAAAATGCTGAGTTTGACAAGACCAAAATAGGGGCAGCTTGGGGACTGGTTACTCAGCATGTTCACCACCTCAGGGTCTTCTTAGAACACAAGTTCCAGGATCTCCACATCACCAGGGGAACTGAAGGCAGTTAAAGCCTTCCTTGAATTATAGAAGGGGCACAGCTAGAAAGAACTTTCACAACTTTACAATGCAACTATCCCTTTATTTATACCCCAATGAGAATAGATTTGCTCACATTTACACATCTATGAAAAAGAGAAACAAGGCAAGAACCAATGCTCTTTAATTCTCAGACCAGACCCTCATCTGTTACAAATAGAGAGAGTTTTGTCCACTGATTCTATGAAGGGCAATTAAAAGGAAGATGAAATGTCCATATTCCAGTCCTTCCTAAGTCCTGCCTTAAGTTGTCAGTATTTACTTCAACACAAAGCCTGAGGTCCATAGCTCTTGTATTCACATAGGCAGGTAGAGTCTACCTAAAAGCATAAAGGGCATGAAAGCCCAAGGATGCTGATAGGTGAATTGCCAGAGGACTCACAGGAGTGGGACCTTCCAGCATCATTCTCCTGCCCTCTCCTTTTCTCCATCCCCCATCCACTCTCTTTTCTTTTTCTCCCATTCTCCCTTTCAAAAAGGGATTAAGATTCACAAGGATCCTTACAAGCCCAGGGCATCAGGATTCCCATCCTCCCATCCCTGTGTTGAAATCCTGTATTTTCCTAGTGGTTTGTGCCACCTGGAAACTATTGAAATGTTTTATAAATTACAAAGGGCTAAAAAAGATTGTGTAGAGGCTCACGATAAACACCCGAGTTTTCATGGCCCCAAAGCAGGTATAGCAAATAGTTAGAGAAGGAAATTAAAGCTGATTCTCGGCAGCCAGCTGCACTGGGTCAGGTAGATGAAGTGAACAGCCCAGCTGTTCTCAATCCCCCTCTTTTTCTCCCTCAATCCTTCCATCCCTGCTTCTCTCCATCTCTTTCTCTTCTCACTAACCAAAAAATGTATGTATTTTGTGCTAGAGACTATGCTTTGATGCTATGATTAGGAAAACAACCTCCAGATCCTGCACTTTTTTAAATCAATTTTCATTCATTCATTTACTTTTTTCAATATACATTCATGAGTTGCTGGGTTAGGAGAAATATAGCCCCTGGGAATGGAGTTTAAACCGAGGTATGTCCCACACCATTACCAACTCCCTTCTACAAAACATACAAATACACCACTTTCCTAGAAATCCATTACCGAATTGTCTGTCTTTGCTTTGGTTCCTCCTTTATACAAACCCTAAACTCCTCTCTGCCTGTGTCCACTAATTTTGCTTCCCCCAAGGGAAAGAGTTTGTTGAAATTCTAAATTCTGATTTCAGACAAAGTCCACAGAGAATATAAATAAGCATATGAATATTTAGCAAAAATGACTGCTATGCGAAACTTGAAGTACTGTTGTCATAATGCAGAGCCTGCTTTAATCACAGCCACAAGGAAAGCATTTGTTGCTGTCTTATCACACAGGAATGATTTTCCCCTTTGGCAATGGCATCCTGCCAGCTGGCTGTGGAACCAATGCCTTCTTAGTCCTCTGGGTCACAGTATCAGTTGGCATCCTCAACCACCACCAGGGATTGACATTTCTATTTTGGTAGAAGGTGCTGGGTCAGGCAACAAAATGGTATAATCACAAACAAATTCTTATTTACTCTGAATGTGAGTCTCATTTAGCTTAGAAGCCAATGAAGCCAACCCTTACAGTTCAGTATACCAGAGATGACTTGGAGCTCTGCTGATTGAAGACAGCCGATGCCTTTGGATGTTATCGTTCCCTTTAGATTCTCAGGGGTGGGAGGGGTAGGGTGGGGACAGAGATGGATGCATGTCTCTGCAAACCTGTAATACTTTGTTAGCTATAAACAAAGCAGCAACTCAGCCGGGGCATCACCGTCATCCAAGTGCAGCTCAGAATGAACACAACAGAGAGATGGCTTGTTGTGGAGAAACTGGGTCCTTTGGGAGAAGGGTTTGGAAGTAGTCTTAGTTACCTCTCCCAAAAGACACTGCCAAAGACGCCTTTGGACCTTTATGTGAGACAATTCCTAGTCATTTAAACCACACTCTTGGGCATGTTTTAAACTTTGCTTGGATCTTTTGGTTCTAGCCAAAATGGAATAACAGAGTCATTTTCTCCTATGTTAAAGGAAAATGGACAAAATGTATGAAATAAAAATAATTGTTTTAAAACACTCAACATTAGGCAATAATGGATCCCTAAGACCTGAAAAACTAATAAGATGAAGCCTACAATTCTCTGTTTCCTGGCCTGATTGACAAGACAGGGAACAAAGAATGTGTGCTGGGCTCCTTAAGTTGAGGGACAGGGCTGAAAATTTAAGAGACCAAGGTAGGTAGAATGTGTAGAACAAAACTTTGGGAAGGAAAAAGCAATGCACAGAGAGCACTCTGAAAATCTCAAGAGTCTCCCTTGAGTGTTGAACTTAAATAATGATCAATTCATGATTATGAAGAAACTACACAAGACTAGAGAAAGAAGCACTCAAAGGGATTAAATGTAGTAGTGCCTACAAATCACATATGGCTAGGAATAGGACCTATTTCCATCAGCCAGAATAGGAAACCTCACATTCATGAAATATTGGGTAAAGTACATAGCAGAGGCTTATTTCGGTAGTTAATGAACAATTCCACTGAGCTCTGCTTCAATTCTGGTTATCAAGTTTTAAAAGTAAAACACAAAAGAATCCAAATATTTCCAAATAACTAAACTGTGACTCTTTAAAATAAAAAACCTTGGGGCTGGGAAGGTGGCTAAGTGGTAGAGCGCTTGCCTTGCATGCCTGAGGCCCTGGGTTTGATTCGTCAGCACCAGAGAAGCAAAAAGAAAAAAGCCAGAAGTGGCACTGTGGCTCAAGTGGTAGAGCGCTAGCCTTGAGCTGAAGAGCTGAGGGACAGTGCCCAGGCCCAGAGTTCAGGCCCCACGACTGGACCCAAAAACAAACAAACAAAAAACCCATAAGGATTTTTATAGAGATTCAAAAATGTCTGGCCCTAAACAAGGTGAAATTTAGTGTTTGGAATCTGATTTTTTAAAATTCCAAGCATACACAAAAGCAGAAAAATATCACTCAGAACAAGCAGGTGAAGACAGTTAATTAAAACTAACCCAGAACTCACATAGGCTCTTAAAAGCAGTATACAAGGACAATAAGACAACTACTATCGCTGCATTCTTTATACTGAAAAAGTTAAGTAAAAGAAATGGAAGATTAAATAGAAACTAGATTCTTAAGATGAAACCTATAATGTTTGGTCAACAGATCCTAAGCACAAAATACGTGTATGGGTGGTGAGAAGGGAAGACACTACCGGAATTCTTGATCAAAAGTCTCAAAAATCAATGACACAGAAAGCAGAGGGATATGGGGCTGGGAAGGTGGCTCAGTGGTAGAGTGCTAGCCTTGTATGCCTGAGGCCCTGGGTTCGATTCCCCAGCACCACATAAGCAAAAAGAAAAAAGCCAGAAGTGGCGCTGTGGCTCAAGTGGTAGAGCGCTAGCCTTGAGCTGAAGAGCTGAGGGACAGCGCCCAGGCCCAGAGTTCAGGCCCATGACGGGACCCCCCCCCAAAAAAAGAAAAAGAAAGCAGAGTAATAGAAACAATAGAAAAGCAACAGCAGGTTTCCATTCAGAAACAACACAGGTGAAAAGACATTAGAACATCTTTTGTTAAAAAAAAATTCAAACAAAAATTCTATACTCAGAAAAAAATACCTTTCGAAAAAATAAAACTCTCTTGGAAGTAAAAGCTGAAAGAAAACATTACTGATATGCTATACTATAAGAAATATTAGGGAAAGTTACAACTGATGAAAATATGTATAGACATAAAAAAGTGAAGACTTTCTCAGAAATGGCAACTACGTGACTTAATATGTAAGTTTTCTGATTATTTAAATCTCTTTAAAAGACAATTGTTTTAAAAAAGTATAAAATAGAATTTAGAATTTATGTATGTACATATAAAATGTGTAAAATATGTGACAATTGTGTCACATAGTAAAGTAGTGAAGATATGAAAGCATATTTTTAAGGTTTTATTTTTATTTTAATTTTATTGTAAAGGTGATATACAGAGGGTTACAGTTACATAAGTAAGGAAATGAGTACATTTCTTGTCAAACAGTGTTACCCTGCCCTCATTTTCTCCTGCTTTCCCTCCCCCTGTTAAAATTTTTATACAATTCAGCTGGGCGCCGGTGGCTCACGCCTGTAATCCTAGCTACTCAGGAGGCTGAGATCTGAGAATCACAGTTCAAAGCCAGCCTGGGCAGGAAACTCTGTGAGACTCTTATCTTCAATAAACCACTAGAAAACTGGAAATGGTGCTGTGGCTCAAGCGGTAGAGCACTTGCCTTGAGCTGAAGAACACAAAGAGAGTGCCCAGGCCCAGAGTTCAAGCCCCAGAACCAACAAAAAAAATTATTTATATGATTCATAAGGTGGTATTATAATAGCAGTTGAATGTACACTATGATAAGTTAAAGACAGCCCTAAAATCCTAATACAAAAATAAAATAGTCATAACTAATATTCAAAAAAGACAATAAATCCATAAAATTCAACTTATCCACAAATTATATTGTCTAAGATCCTAAAAAAAAATCTTACAGAGTTGAAGCAGCAATTTGTAAGAATAAGATGTAGCAGAAGAATAGAAGTCTATGAGTAAAAGTGGAATTCACTGTGAGAAAATAATGGCTGTTTGTTTGGAAGGGTATAGAAAGGTCATAGGAGGAAAGGTATAGAAAGTCTGAGGGAACAGAAGGTCAAAAATAACACAACTTATTGAAACATATTTGATATTCTATCATTTTAAAATAGTAAAGCTTTGTCTTTTAACCTGCTTTTTGCTTATACAACTAACTTGTTAGTCACCATATATTTCCTCACTTCTTTTTTTTAACAAGTTTTTTATTGTGAAAATACTGTACAGAGGGGTTACAGTTGCATGAGCAAGGTAATGAATACATTTCCTATCAAGCATTGTTGCCTCCTCCTTTGTTTTTCCTCTCCCACCTCCTACCTCCACAAGTACAATTCCCGCCCCCCCCCCAAAATTGTAAAGTTCGTTTTTCAACATAGTGTCTTGTACATCTCATTGTTACAATGGATCAACCTGTATCCCTATTTAAACATTTTGTTTTTCCCTTCCACTCCCCAAATTATACTGACATCAAATACAGTGAAAACAGAGGTTATACCGTGGGGGAGGAAAATACAAAGCAACAAAAAATTCACATGGAACATTATAAACACGTTAGAAACAATAGCAAGAAAGAAAAGTAATATGAGGTTCCTCAAAAGATTCCACATAGAGCTCCCCTATGACCCAGCAATCCCCCAAATGATCACAAATAAGACCACACTAAAGCTACCCGCACAATTATGTTTATTGCAGCATTATTTACCATAGCTAGATGCCCCTCAGTAGATGAATGGATCAAGAAAATGTGAGATATATATATATATATATATATATATGAATTTTATGCCTCCATCAGAAAGAATGACATTGTCCCATTTGTTAGGAAATGGAAAGACTTGGAAAAAAATTTATTAAGTGAAGCAAGCCAGGCCCAAAGAAACATAGGTCCCATGGTTACCCTTATTTGCAATAACTAGTATATGTCTGGGACAAGTAGAAAAGGTCAATAGCTATGTACATATGACCAGATAAGATGAAGTTAAGTGAAATGAACTTCTTGATACTACTCACTTCTTGATACTACTCCATTCAACTACTCCATTCAACTTACCATGTTATCTCACAGAACACTGAAGAAAACAGCAATCATTAGATGGGATTTGTCTAATCTAACCATGAACAACTCTACCAATCTACTCATGATCATAAATGCTCCTTCTTCCCTCCTGACCCAAATGAAAGAGTATCTATCCATCCTCCCTTTCTCTTTCTCATCCTACCCATTTACTGTCCCATTTACTACCCAATTACTGTCTCTCCTGCCACCAGATAATTCTCTGGCATCAATTTGTAGTCTATTGTTCCCATGTACCTTCCTTTATAACATGTACCATAACCACTCTTCTAACCCCTACTGTTCTGACATAATTTTGTGCTTTGTGCTGTATTGTTTCTTGATTTCTTGTTTCTCTTCCTTCTTCCTTCCTTCCTTCCTTCCTTCCTTCCTTCCTTCCTTCCTTCCTTCCTTCCTTTCTTCTTTCTTCCTTTCTTTCTTCCTTTCTTCCTTCCTTCCTTCCTTTCTTTCTTTCTTTCTTTCTTTCTTTCTTTCTTTCTTTCTTTCTTTCTTTTTGTTGGTCATGGGGCTTGAGCTCTGGGCCTGGGCACTGTCACTCAGCAATTCAGCTCAAGGCAAGCACTCTACCACTTGAGCCACAGCCCCACTTCTGGTATTCTGGTGTTTGATTGGAGATAAGAGTTTCATGGATTTTCCTTCCCAGGCTGGCTTTGAACCACAATCCTCAGATCTCAGTCTCCTGAGTAGCTAGGATTACAGGCATGAGCCACTGGCACCCGGCTGATTTCTTAGCTCTTAATGGTTAACATTTGGATATATTTCTGAGTCTTGTGTATATTACACACATTTGGTTTATGACTGTGGTCCTCTTTATTGTCCTTGTCATATATAATTATATTAAAATGATCCTATGACATGTAAAAAATAATATCCTTTATTTACAAAATGATAACAAAACACCTAAAAACTTAATAAAGGGTTTATATTGGCTCGTAGTTTCAGTCCAAGGTCAGATGGACTCATTGCCTGAGGCTTGAGGGAAAACAGAGTATCAGGACAGGAGGAGCATGTGACAAAGGCTCCTCTCAAGGTGGCCAGGAAGTAGTGAATGGAAGACAAGAAGAGGCCCACAACAAAATATAGCCCCAAAAGACATATCCCAATGACTTACTTCTGCCAGCTATGCCCACATCATAAACTTTCCAAGTCTTTCAAAACAATGACAGAAGCTGTGAGCAGGCTTTTGACACATGACCCTGTGAGAGACATTTCATATTAAAACCAAAACATCCTCTATATATTATTTATAAGAAACATTTGCAGGGCTTTGTGTGTCACTCAGTGATAGAGCTGAGGCCCTGGATACAATTGTCAGCAATGCAGATGAAGAGAAGGAGGGAGAAGAATAGAAGAAGGAGGAGGAGAAAGAGGAAGAAGAAGGGAAGGAGGAAGAGAAACATTAACAGAGAAAATAAAACAAGAGTTGACCAAATGGAGATGTTGCCTTGTTCTTTGAGGAGAAAAATAAAGGTCATTAAATTGTCAATCATTCTAAAGTTAACATAATTTTGAAATGCCCTCCATTAATATTACCAATAATATTACCTCCAGTAATAAGAATTATTTGACAATAAGCTAACTCAAACTTCTCATTCAAAAGAAATTTAAAATAGCCAAAATATACTAAACATAAAAGTATTAAGTAGCCATTAGTATATTATGAGATTACAATAATTTAAGCAATGCAGCATATTAGTTAATAAAAAAAAAGTGGGTTAGAACCAAAAGGAAGTCGTATTTAGGCAAAGGCAAACATTAATTTAGTAAGTAGCCAGGTGCTGGTGGTTCATGCCTATAATCCTAGCTACTCAGAAAGCTGAGATCTGAGGATTGTGGTTCGAAGCTAGCCCAAGCAGAAAAGTCCCCATGAGACTCTTATATCCAATTAACCACTCAAAAAACAGGAAGTAGAGCTGTGACTCAAAGTGGTAGAGTGCCAGCCTTGCACAAAAGAACTCAGAGACAATGCCCAGGCCCCAAGTTCAAGCCCCATGACCCACCAAATATAAATAATAATAATAGTAAAAATTTACAAAGGAACAAGAGAAAAAAAGGATAAAGTTCTATTTTTTTTTTGTCAGTCCTGGGCCTGAACTCCTGGGCGCTGTCCCTCAGCTCTTTGCTCAAGGTTAGCGCTCTACCACTTGAACCACAGCGCCACTTCAGGTTTTTCTGCATATGTGGTGCTGAGGAATCGAACCCAGGGTCTCATGCATGCAAGACAAGCACTCTACCACTGAGCCACCTTCCCAGCCCCAAAGTTCTATTTTTTAGATATTTTTAAATATCCTAAGAAGATAGATTTTCTATCTTTTTTTTCATTTTTAGTATACCTTTTTATTGCCTTCATTGTGGCAATTCTTAAATTTTACTGCAGCTGAAATTATTTTTCCAGGTGATATTTCTTCTATATCTTCTCTGCTTATTCATTTAGCCACCCTGAATACCTGACACTCCATATAAGTTTTACTGTCATTGGCTTTCCTTGTTATCCTTTACATAGTAGCCTAAGACTTCATAAATTCAATGTAACTACCTACTACCAAGGAAAATATATAGCTTGAACCAGGTTAGTTTAACCCCTAAGCCTAGCTTTTTCTTACTATTCCATTTTCTCTTCCAGTCTGTGGGTTTGCTAGATGTGTCATCAGTGCCTGCCATATATCCTGATATTACTCACTGAGAGATATCAGTAATTGAACCCATCAGCCTTTCATTTTTGAGCCCATACATGTAGAGCTTCACATTGCTTTCAGGAGAGACTGTCTCTACTCAGACTTCAAAGATGGAGATATTTACAGCTGACATAAACACACCCAGACTGAATCTAGGTCTGTTTCCACAGTGGATGGCATTTGCCAGGGCATTCATTCAAGACCAATTTTTCTAACAGTCCTAACCATGCCCTTCTAAGTTCATTGCTCTTACAATGCTAGTTAGAAACAGTGAACATGTTTTAGTTTTAGTTTTCTTTCCTCTAATTTAGAGAAGTCCCTAAAGCCTTCTATTTACAGTACTCCCATTAGGTTTCCTTATTTGTAGGTATTTGTCCTGAACCAAAGTAAGTCTGAGTTTATATTTGAAATTTCCTAAAATGTAGAGAAGAGGAAGAGGAAGGAAAAGGATGTTATTGTAGCTGAATGCCGATCCGGTGACAAACAGCAGAAGAACCATTTTTGGTTTTGCCAAAATTAGCACTACTAGATAAATTGGGAGCCTTATATCTTTCTGGTTGCCAGGAAAGCATGCCAGCTAATTTTAGCCCACTGTGTAAATATAACCAGTGCTGATTGGCACTGGCCTTTAACAGCAACAAGCATCAGTATCATTCTGTAACTGCCAAGAAAGTGCCTACCCAGTGTTGAGAGGATGTCCTAGGCCCTTAGGTTCTTACTCCTCTCCCATCTACTTATTTTTCCATTTGGAAATGACCTTGGCGATCCCTTGACCTGACCCCTTACAGAGAGCATGGCCTCTTCTATGTCTCTGAGCCTACATTTCTTCCAGCAAGATCAGTCACAGGCTGCAGCCCTTGAGGCTGGTGCAGCTTCAGTCATTTTTCTCTCCACAATGTATTTTCAGGCTGAAGAGCTGAGAATCAAAGTTTAGAGAGAAATACTGAGTATTGTTCTAATTTTTTTTTCTAGAAAAATAAAAAAGGACCTTTTGGTTTAACTTCTGGAAAGCTTTCTCCTCCGGTGAATACAGTGTATTTAAATGTAATTATTTGCTAATCTTAACAGCCAAAAGAGGTCACAGTAGAGCCTACACAGCCAATCCTCTGAACCCTACCTCCTTCATGACCAGCTGGGGCAGAAAGTTTCAGGGACCTGAACACACTGAGCAAAAGTAAAGCACAGAAGAACAAGATGAAACTGGGCACCGTTGGTCACACTTGAATCATATCTACTCCAGACACTGAGATCTAAGGGTCCCAGTTTAAAAACAGTTGAGGCAGAAAAGTCCCAGAGATTCTTATCTCCAATTAACCAGCTAAAAGCCAGAAGTAGAGGTATGGCTCAACTGGTAAAGCCCTAGCCTTGAGCAAAAAAGCTATGAGAGCAAGTGGCCTTGAGTTCAAGCCCCAATATGGACACAAGAAAAAAAAAAAGAGCAAGATGATCTAGCCCTTAACTAGAGCACAGACATCTGAGCTGTATGTATAAGGGGATCACTCTTTGGGACTCAGTGTCCTTTCCTGTTAAATATAAATAATCATAGTTCCCACCACTTAGAGCTTCTATAGAGCTCACAGGATTTAATGCATAGAAAGTTTGTAGAGGAGTTCCTGGAAGGTGATAAATGCTTCTTAAGAAATGTTGAGTAGGGGGCTGGGAAGGTGGCTCAGTGGTAGAGTGCTTGCCTTGCATGCATGAGGCCCTGGGTTCGATTCCTCAGCACCACATAAGCAAAAAGAAAAAAGCCGGAAGTGGCACTGTAGCTCAAGTGGTAGAGCGCTAGTCTTGAGCTGAAGAGCTGAGGGACAGCGCCCAGGCCCAGAGTTCAGGCCCCACGACCAGACCCAAAAAAAAAGAAAGAAAGAAAGAAAGAAATGTTGAGTGGGCTGCCGGTAATCTTAGCTACTCAGAAGGCTGAGATTTGAGGATCCTGGTTTGAAGCTAGCCCAGGCAGGAAAGTCAATGAGACTCTTATCTCCAATTACTCGCCGTAAAAAAAACAGAAGTGATGCTGTGGCTCAAGTGGTAGAGTGCTAGCTTTGAGCAAAAGGGAGCTCAGGGACAGTGTCTAAGCCCAGAGCTTGAGCCCCAGGACTGGCACAAAAAAAGAAAGAAAAAAAAAAAGAAAAGGAGGCAGGGAGGAGGAAGGAAAGAAGGAAGGAAAAGAGGGAGGGAGGGGAGGTGCAGGAAGGAGGGAGAGTAGGAAGGAAGAGAAGGGAAAGAATGGAAAGACAGGAAAAGAAAAAGTAAATAAATGTTGATTATCCTTTTGTTTGATTATATGGATTAAAATTACAGGCCCCACATGCACCTCCATGTTCATTGCAGCACTATTCACAATAGTGAAGATATGGAAACAACCCAGATGTCCCACTACAGATGAATGGATCCAAAAATTGTGGTATCTATATACTATAGAATATTATGCAGACACTAGAAAGGACAAAATAATGGCATTCGCAGGGAAATGAATGGAACTAGAAAAAATCATTTTGAGTGAGGTAAGCCAAGAGCAAAGAGACAAACAGCACATGGTCTCCCTGATATGTGGATGTTAAATCTAAAACGTCAGGAGATACAACAAAGTAAACAAGACTTGAGAAATAAAGGACCTCCACTCACCTGGTCTAATCATTACTAAATGACCCCATGCTGCTAACCATATATATAGTATAAGTGTGCACATCTGAGGGAAACTAGGAGGACTCAGAAACAGAGGGAAATGGGAAAACATACAACAGGGGACCCATCAGCTGCGCTGGACATTGACGAAAACAAACTAAGCAACTCAATGGCAGCGATGGGAGGAGGGAATGAGAGGGCAAGAAGGAACAGCTGAAACTAGTAATCACTTAATTACATAAAAAAATAAATTACAAGTTCCAGTGTATTATTAAATGACCTTAAGCAAGTAACCTAAGCCTATAGTTTCTCATCTGCCAAATGGGCATAAGAGAACATCTCTGCCTCATAGAGTAGTGTTCCAGTCAAATGAACTGAAAGATTAGGAAGCTCCTGGCTTTTGCCTGGCACCTGTATGGCCACACAGTGGCAGCCCCTCTGGTTCTCTCCAGATACCAGGAACCTTTCTCACTCAACCAGTCACACTGACACAACATTTCAAAGTAGCCAAAGAGAGCAGGCGATAGTGGCTATGTGCTTATTTTCAATACTTCTTTGATGGCTACTGAGAAGAAGATAATGATAAAGACAAAATGATTGCTAAATATATAAAGGATATAAAAATAACCTTAGAACAAGGTTTAAGAGAGAAAACAAATTGTACCGGTTTTGTTCCCTTTATCTTGCGTCTTGATTTTGCTTTGTGGGTTTTGTTTTGGTCTCGAAGTTAATTACAAGAAGGAGACTTGTACAATGGTGATGCTAGCTGAAGTAGATAAGCTGAGCTGTCATTCTTGACAGACATAGATAATAACTGAGTCCTGTAAGCGTGGTGGATCACCTCTCTGTTGATGCTGTGAGCCCTGCTGGGACTAATACAAACAGGTGGATAATCCCCATGTTTTTCTCATTCGTTCAAGCATGTGTCATGTCATTTCTTTTTAGCAGCCAATTAATCTTGCTATGTGTTGGCTTACACTAATATTAAAGTTAGTTTGCATTTCCTGAGGCAGCCAAGAGACTGGGGTAAGACAGAAGCACAGGGAGGGAGTTAATTCAGACTGTTAAAAGTGGCAACAGAACAACTGCAAAGCAAAATGAGCTAAAAACAGAGATTGGGAGGAAATGCAGCATTTATTTGCTTTTCATGGAGAATTATTTCTGGTAGGTAAGGCATTGCTCACATTTAAAGAAAAAAGAAAAGAAAAGAAAAATGTACTGCCAGAAGTCATCTCCCTCCCCATTCCCCTTCAGAAATTCTGAAGATTAAATTCAAATGACAGAGGTACTCTATGTGGGCCTTGGCAAATAGCCATCACTGTAATTCTTCCCACCCTTCCTGTGCCTCTCAGGGGAGCTCTGGTCACTCCGCTCTTGAGAATAATGGGTCCAGACAAGCAGAGAGAAATTCCTCCTCTCTACCTTAGCCCCCATGTGAATAAGTCTTACCTTTGTGGATCTAGTGGGGGAGGGGGATAAGGGAGGGGGAGGGGGAAGCATAGGCCCAGAAATCAGGAAAACTGAGTTTAGAATTCTGTTCTTTAATCTGAAAGTTGTGTGCCCTGGAGTTGTCCCTTCACCCTGTATATCCTCTCACCAGGAACCCAGGTCCTCTTTTTCATTGCTTGCTTGGTTCTCAGTAAATTTTAGCGATCTGTATGCATGCTTCTCCTGCCCAGGCCTGGCAGTACCTCTGTGAAGAGGTGTTATTGTTAGTCATATTTTGTAAATGAGAAGATCAAACCTAGTGAGTGATTCAAAAGTCATGCATTGCTTCTGAAAGGCTTATACAGAGCTGCCAGCCATTGCCACTCGGGGCTTGAATGGCGCTCACTGAGAAGATGCCACTACTCGCAGAAGCATGATTCACAGCTGCTCCAGACTGCACTAGCACTTGCCACTAGTGGGAGTAGAAGGGAGAAGATGAATTTAGCTTCCATGCATTTGAGCTGCTTTCAGCCCATCTGCCTGCCTCTCTTTTCCCATTCTATGTTGATCATTTTTATTTTTCCTGATCTGCAGGTGATTTTGTTAAGTAGAATGGTTATTCTTGAGTGTAAAATTTCCATCTCACTCCTTTCCAACAGGGGATGCTGCCAGTCCACTAATGACATACTTTGAAAAGCAAAGGCACATATCACACTTGTTTTTCAAATGTCAGCAATGTGCTGTCCCCTCAACTCCCTCACACAAGCACGCACACACGCAAAGGAGCGCATGCACACACACACACACACACACACACACACACACACACACACACACACATACATTACTTCTAGCACTCATACCCTGGAAACAGCTTTGTCTTTGCTGTGATACTATATTGGGTCTACTGAGGGCCTAAAGCCCAACAACTTAGAAGAATCTAACCTATAATGGGATTTAAAAAAACAAGAATCAGAGAACAGCACAAACAAATGATGCACAGAATGTATCTCAGCCTGAGTCATCCATTCCTTCCCAAGGAAAAGGTCAACAGGTTCCTGTTCCTGAACTGGTTAGTATTCTGGACCCTGCTTCCCAGAGGCTGATTGCTCATCCTTTTGTTTCCTTCTCTGAGCTTTTAAGGATTCCTCTAAGCTATCTGAATCACCGGTTTTGTTTGGGTCATTAGTATTTGCAATCAGACAAGTTCAAATTTAATATATACACGTCATAATAGAAAGTTGGAGAGAAAGTCCTACATGGAGATGTACTTTCTATCATTCTGAGGATGACTTAATTCAGCAAGCTTTTACTGAGTATCTGCTACATGCAAGGCACTGTGATGGGGGCTTGCAATGCTAGCACAAACAAAATACAGTCCCTATACCATAAGAGCTCTCAAACTAGAAAAGGAAATAGAACAATATTCCAATAAAATGTTACCAGTGATTTGAGAATGGTCATAGTGAACTACTATTTGAATTCTTCCTGGAAGTTTCAGGATTGTGTTTTAGAGAGATAGCAAAGCTTCATCCAAGATAACACTGTGCTGAGATTTGGAAAACAAGTGTTATCTATGCCTTTACTATTCAAATTGTGCATCACTTGTTAGCAAAACACAATGGGCTTGCCTAGCATGTACAAGATGTTTGGTGTAATCTCCAAGTCAAAAAAGAAAGAGAAAGGGAAGGAAGGGAGGAAAGAAGGGAGGGAGGAAGGGAAGAAAGGAAAGAAGAAAGGAGTGAGCCCCACTCCAAATCTAATGAATTAGTATCAAAATAATGGGAAAATCTAGCTTTGAAAAGCACTGATGTAGATAAAAGAAAAGCAAATGCAGGCAAAGTCTCAGACAAAGAGACCAATTGAATGAAGGCTGGCAGATGTGATAGCAAGGTGTGCTCGTGAACCTGTAAGTCAAAACAGAGGGTGTAAGAGAAGATGAAGCACAAATCAACACAAGTGCAGTTCACAGAGAGCCTTGTAATCCATACAGAGAAGGCTGGACTTTACTTTATCCAAAATGGCAGACAGTTAAGAGTATAATGTAATCAGATTGTGCATTTTAAAGTGAGGTAAGAACTTTTCTTGCAAGCTAGGGTAATGAAAGAAATTTGGACATGATCCTGAAAGGAGAAGAGATTTAAGGGAAGAGAATCACATGATCTGATTGATTTGATTTGATACAATTTCGTTCAAAGTTTTAAAGCAAAATGCCTGATGACAGTATGGAAGATAAATTGGAGAGAGAGCAATACCAATGGCGGAGAAGCCAACTGGCATACGCATAACTTAGTAAGAGATGATTCAGGCCAAAACTAAAAAAGCAGCATCAGGATGGAGGACAAGAGACGGCAATCAGAGAAAATCAGGCAGAATCTACAGGACTTACTCTAAGTTTGGAAATCACATCCTGAAGCTGGGTGAGCCTGGCTCCTATCATAGAAAGATATGGTAGAGGAGTTAACACTGGAATGAAAGTCCGTTCTGTCTGAGATCTGTTGGGTCTGAGCCCTCTGTGGGACGTATATGTATAGGAGGTAAATAGATGGAGACATATTAGCTAGTGCTAACATTAACCTTCATATATAAAATCTCCTCTGAAATTCCTCAAGTGGAGCCCGCTTTGTTTGCTTGGAAAGCATGTACTAATAAATAATTAACTCCAGTGTCCAATCTGGTGACTGTGAATTGGACTCTACAAGTTAGGGCTTATCTTCTACCCATTTGACCTGTGCTTCTCAGAACACAGAAAGCTTCTGAAAGGTCAGTAGCATGCAACGGTCATTCTGGGGACAGAACAGCTAATGATTTCTTCCTTTCCACCTTAAAGTTTTAAGTACAATTTAATGTAGCAAGTAACATCGGTACAGGTACCATGAGCCCAAGCACTGTTGGACACGGGATACAACAATAAACAAGAAAACTCTCATCTCCTCTAGGCTTGAGATGAAGAAACTATCTTTTGTTATCTGAGAATGCCATAGTGTGGCCAATGTATATAATACATACAGAAAGCGGAGAGAGGCTCCGAGGAGGAAGCCAGGTGGCCACAGGGGCAGAGAGGGAGTAAGGAAGGCACCAGTGCCTGGAGGGAGATTCCAGAAGCTGGAAGAGGTCAGGAGCAATTCTCCTTTAGGGACTTCCAAAACAATGTGCCTCTGCTCAAAACTTGATTTGGAACTTCTGGCCCTCAGAAAGGTGCAAGAATACATTTCTACTGTTTTAAGCCACCAAGTTTTATTGATATTTGGTGACAACCCCAGGGAGCTGACACACTCCTCTTCACAGATATCCTTTCTCTCTTTTTTTACCCCAAATTACTACTCTGTGACTGCTATTGGAGCAACCCAACTGCAAGAGTAGATAGGATACAGTGAAATGGTACGTTGAGAGTACACACAAGAAGTACACACAAGAAGGGTACTTGACCCAGTGTTGGGGGCAGAGAAGGGAGGTATAGAAGCAGAGAAGAACATCTCAGGTGGCTTCCCAAGGACCCAACCAAACCAAAAGATACCAAAGGAAAGTATTATACTCAAGCAACTAAAAGGCATAATAGCATATACCTGTAATTCCTATACTCAGGAGCATGATCATTTGAGGCCAGCTGGGCAGAAGTCAGTAAGATACTATCTTAAAAAAAAACAAGCCAAGTTAGCCAAGTTAGTAATTTTAGGTAAAAAAGAGTGAGAAAGAATATCTGTGAAGAGGTATGTGTCAGTTCCCTGGGGTTGTCACACTATATCAATAAAACTTGGTGGCTTAAAACAGTAGAAATGTATTCTTGCACATTTCTGAAGGCCAGAGTTCAAAAACAAGCATGTGGTGCACTTGGGAGGTGGAGGTAGGGAGATTGCTTCTGGAGGCTGGCTTGGGCAAAAGCACAAGACCCTATTTGACAAACTAAAAGAAAAAGGACTGGGGTATGGCTCAAGTGGACATGGCTCACTTGCCTATCAAGTGTGAGGCCCTGAGTTCACTCCCTAGACCTGCCAAGAAAAATAGAAGAAAGAGAGGGAAAGGAAGGGAAGATAGAAAGATGGAAGGAAAGAAAGTGAGATGAAAAGGGAAGGAGGTGAGGAAGAAAGGAAAGAAATAAGGAAGGAAGGCAGGAAGGCAGGAAGGAAGGAAGAAGGAAGGAAGGAAGGAAGGAAGGAAGGAAGGAAAGAAGGAAGGAAGGAAGGAAAGAAGGAAGGAAGGAAAGAAGGAAGGGAGGGAGGGAGGGAGGGAGGGAGGGAGGGAGGAAATAGAGATAAAATGAGAAAGAAAGAGAGAGAGGCACTCAGTATAAAGCAATAAGGAATAGTCTTGGGGAGTAAGAGCAGAGAGACAGAGACCATATCTAACTGGTCTTACATCTGTGTACTTGATCATATAGTTTAATCACTGTGAACCCTGACCAGCATTTCACTATGAAGGATGAATTCATACAGCTCCAGAGAATTGTGAGACTGCAACTACTACCAAAAAAAAAACATATCCCAATCAAACCTTCCTGACAACTGATGCTTTTGTGTGAGTAGCCATGTCCTCCCCTATGCCATGGACATTGCCACTGGGGAGATGGACACATTGTGATGGCCTCAGGCAGCTTTCTCTTTATAGGATGATAATGACAGTTTACAGGAGTTTCTCAATTAGATATAACATATGATGCAAATTCAGCTTCAGATCTCATCTTCTAGCCAACCAGATGGTCAGTGCTAAATCCCTTCTAAATAGAAGCTGCCCTTAGCCATGAGGACCTTCAGGCTAAGGAGGATTTTCAACCCAGGAAGGAGCAGAGTGATATAGAAAATGGCCCAACCATCTGTAACCTTAGCATACTCTGCAGAGATGGCCCAGGGCTACACAGGATTATTACCTCTCAGAAACAGCTGGAGGATATGACCAGAGAGAGAGAGAGAGATGGCTGCCCCATTCTAGGAAAGCCCAGCCTACACAGGAAATTGTTATCTTACCTCCCTTTGGGAACAAAGGGGACACTTTATTTGATGCAGACTTCAAAAAAGAGTGGCCCTAGGGGGCACATCTGGTGTATTTTTTGGTTCCCTCAGTGCTGTTGTTGTTTTTAATTGAACCAATATTCAAATATTACAACAGCACAAGACAATCCAGACTTCCAGGTTCTCTAGTTCAACGCACCCTCCTTCCTGCAGGGACCAGAGCTCAGCAGTGGCCATGCATGGGAAAAGCCTGTTTCCTCCACCTATACATTCCCCCATCTGACTGAGTTTCTCCTCATATAGAAGTCAAGTGCTTTGTTTGTCTAATAGGGCTTTAGGAAATACTTGTCTGTATCCACGTTTTCCCAATTGAGAGGGTAAGAATCTCTGGACAGAGATGATACAGTGATTTTCTCCAAACACCAGTCATCTTCATTTATTTATTTGTCTGACAAAAACAATTCATGTTTGTCTAATTTCAAGTATTTGTTCTTTACTGATCTGTGCTCCCACTTCTTAATGGTTAGCTTTCGAACTGTCCCTGCTTTTGGCCTGGAATCTTCTATTGTAGCCTTGGCTTATGTACTAACATTGAGCACTCACAAGTATTTTCAGAGCCTCAGTCCCTCAGCCCTCTAGGTTCAGTTCCTCTGTACTGCCTGCAGCCTTTCCAACCCTCTCCTTTACATCACTGTTGTAATACAAGCAGGTAACCAGGAGGAGACTGTTCCTAGGAAACTGGGGAGGAGCTCAGCAGAAAGACTGATCAAAAAGGAAGTTGCATGATTAGGTTTCCAGCCTCTCTCTTTCTCTCCTCTCACACACACCCAGCTGACACCATGTCTTGCTATTAAAAGGTATCCTTATTAAAGATATTAATGGAATTTTAGTCTTATCATGAATTATTCTTCCTTTACATTCAAGATCATTGGAGGTCCAGCCTGAAGAGTGAAAGGAGGGCTCCCCAGGGCCAGCCCTGTAGGAGCTGGGGGAGGGGCACTTTCCTTAGTTCCAGAGCAGCAGTGGGTCAGTTGGAATAAAGATGAGAATCTGACAGTTGGCGGTTCCTTTTGCTAAATCTACAAACAGCAGGGCACGTGGGCATGAGACAGGGCTGGGGTAGAGCAGATCACCCTTGCAAAGAATATTCTATCATTGATATTGTTTTGAATTGTCAGAACAGTCCAATATTTATTAATCCAGTGTTTCTCACACAATGTTTTTTAATTCCACTTGAGCCCTACTCTAGTTTTTGTTTTGTCTTGCTTTGAGGTAAGATTTTACATTTTTTTGCCCAGAGCTGACTTGAGACCCTAATCCTCCTATTTACACCTTCTGCTTAGCTGAGATCACAACATTGTGCCACCATGTCCAATTTATTTGTTGAAATGAGGCCTCACTAACTTTGTCTAGGATAGCTTCCAACCATGGTCCTTCTAATCTCTAATTCTTGAGTAGATGGGATTTCAGGTGTGACACATAGTGCCCACTACTCTCACAGTTTCTTTCTATTGCTTTTATTCAGATCAGGCACAACCCTGGTGTGCTATCTACCTTGTGATGCACCTGCACATGTTGCTCTCTACTCTCAATTACACCCTCCAGTGCCTCTGTCCACCATGGGTGGTGAGCCCAGACCACACAATCAAGCTTATTAAACGAGTCCTTGCTACCCTGCAGGACAGATTAATTCCCCCATGAAATCCTGGAACATAGTGTAATCAAATTCACTTTTCACATAAGAAATAAAGGGTTAGAGGGATGAGGAGACTTTCCCAAGGTTAAGACTACCAATCCACTTGATTTCAAATTGCCTGTATTTTGCTGATCTACATGCCCACCTTATATCTCTCTGGACATTTCTCCAGTCTTTCAAGTTTGTGGTCTGGGTTCTACACTTTAGCCTTGACTCACCCCGAGAACAGAACACTAAGTTACTGTGCTCTTCTAATCAACTACACTTGGGATTACCCTTCTTCCATGGAGCAAGGTGTTTTGTGTGTTTCCTGTGTGGATTTCTATCGGACATCCATCAGACATTAGGTAAGGAAGA
This sequence comes from Dipodomys ordii, assembly GCF_000151885.1. Classification (NCBI taxonomy): domain Eukaryota; kingdom Metazoa; phylum Chordata; class Mammalia; order Rodentia; family Heteromyidae; genus Dipodomys; species Dipodomys ordii. The sequence continues at coordinate 308,194 of NW_012267404.1, forward strand.
CTCCTTACCTAATCCATAACAGGCTCTTGCCCTTTTTCCTGTAAACAGGAGCTGAACAACAGGGAAAGGCAAATAAATCTGTGTTTATATGTGTCATGTGCATGCTTGTGCATGCAGGAAAAGGGCTGCAAGTGTGGAATGTTGTGGCCATGCTGATTTGAATAATAGAAAAGTCCTGTTGGGACAGAGGAAGGAGAGGCTTGGGAAGCAAATGGAAGAGTAGCAGTTCCTGTCTGGCTGCTTCTGTGCCTTTCTTAAACATTTCCTCTACATAGATTTCCTGCCTGGAAGACTATGCACTCTGTTAAAATTTCCCTTTCCTGTCCAATGCTCTTCAGGAACAATTACTTTGTTTGCTTCTTGAACAGTTAAGTGTTAAGTCTAGCAGGACAATCTCACGTTGCATAATAAAGAGACATCTTCTTTGGCCCCTTATTTCCTTGGCTCTTCCTTGGTCCTATCTCTTTAGAGTCTTTTAGACCCAGGAAGTTAAATCACAGCCTAGGCACTTGCTGTTACGGTGCCACCATGACTGAGAGCCGGGCATGCAACTGTTCTAAATTCCAAAGATGGGTTAAATTAACAATGCCATGTAAGTGCCCCAAAGTGGTTGTTGAAATGAATTCTAATTTCAAAAGTAATGCATACCTATAGAAGAAAAAAAATAGAAAACCTATTATGTAAAAGGATGGAATTCTCATCACACTCATAGAGAACCGCTGATCATTTATTTCATATTCTCCATACTTTCCATATTTTCCATTAATATGAATGTATGTGTTTACTGGTGCTTATAAAAAGCATGCATAAGATGCACATGTAGCTTCATAATGTATTTTTCTGAGGAACTGATTAATTATGGCTTTCATATAGTTCAATAACTTTCCAGAGACACAAGATTTCCTAGTCTATATTCTCAACTATTTGTGATTTATTAAGTCATTTGCCAAACAAGTGATTATGGGAGGTCAAGGAACAAGAAGAATACATTTTTTAATTATATTTCAGATTCAAGGGCAGTCTATTGTAAGCTAGAAGCTTTACATGCATCATCTCAGCTAACCCTTACACAGTTTATAGAAGAGATATGGAAGTTCACCCAATTACACATCAATGAGATGCAGCAGATCCATTCAGATCTCTCTGATGGCAAGATGTAACACTTTGTAATTTTCTGAGTTGTAGGTAAAGTAGGATTTCACTTGGGGCAAACAGAAATAATTACTAACATTGCCAATAATATAATCTGGAAAGTAAAAGAAACACACCATTACCATGATATCTATGTCCAGAAGTTGGGTGAATGTCTGATAGAAATCCACACAGGAAAATCTATGTAGATCTCAACCACTACCAGTCAGTCCTCTTATTTATTTATTTACATTGTCTTTAAGTAGTTGTACAGAGAGGCTTCAAAATCAGCATATTAGTTTATGAGTGCAATGCATCTTGATCAGTGTCACCCCTTTCACCATTCTCCCAAACCCATCCATCTCCTGTTTTCCTAGATCCATTTTCACATATATACGTTGAACATTACAACTGCACTCATTTACCCTTCCTCTCTGGCCCCCAATCCCCTTGCCCTCATCTCCCCCCTTTCACCTCATGTTCCAGCTTCCTGGTATTCATATTGTCAGACTGTAGGTTAGTTGTTTAAAAGGAGTTACACCACTGTAATTCTCCCCTGCATATACCATCCTTTAGTTAATACATTTGTGTGTATATGCATATGACCCTGTATATGTTTACATATATACTTATAAATCAGATCTAACTCCCACATATGAGAGAAATATGTATCCTTTGTCTCTGGGTCTGATTTACTTCACTTTACATAATTTTTTCCAGGCCTCTCTATCTCTCTGCAAAAGAATTCTCTCTTATTCAACTCAACTTGCAATGATATGATTGGACAATGAAGGAAATAGGGAAACTGAGGCAACTGAGCAGACTTAATAAGAAGCAGAACCATCCTTGGCCTCTTGGTATAGAGAGAAGAGGTAGATATTGCTTATTGGGGCTCTGGTTGCTGAAACACCAGAGAGCCTATTAAATTCAACTTCTTTGGAAAAGATCCCTTCTGTTTTCTATAAAATTTCAGGATAAAGCAGGTAACTGTCCCAAAGGTTATGCCTAGATATTGGTGGTCCACATTCTGAAAGAGCAAAAGAAACAATTGCTTCATGTTAAGTGCCCAGTTTAGCTTCTGTGGATGAAACCCAGTTATGTATGTGACCACATGCAGATTCTGGTATTTCTGCTACCTTCCTTGGAGGATTAGCACTCTATAACTTTACCCTTTGCCAGAAAAGAGAATAGTTATTTGCTAGTAGGACAGCTACTCATTTCCTTCAATGCTTTAGTCATAACTCCAAACTATTTTAATGTCTTTGAAGAGAATTAATTAGCTCTTCTGTTGATACTTCTAAAGCACTTTAATGCAGGTCTGGTTTTTACTCAGCCTCTAAAAGAATTTCCAAGGCAGCCATTTAACAGATAGCAGACTTTTCAGGAAATGCCCAATGCTTTCTAGCCTTTGAAAAGAATCCTGTTTAAGGCACAGTTAGGCAATTTAAAATGTGATTAGTCATTGATAAAGGAGGGTGTATTGCTGATTAAACTTGGTTTACAAATGAAAAGTATGTCTTATAATTGATTTTTCTCAGAAAATAATTTTATGTTTATGTTTAATCATGAGGAAACTTTAAAGTATAGGGCAATACTAAGCCAGTACTGTGAAAAGTCACAAATTGTTTAAAATCCCCAGAGTGCAATTTGCTATTTTTCCTGGTATATATCTCCATGACTGACAGGTATTTTCATTTTAAATGATTTTCTCTGTTTATCCTTGAATAGAATTTATCAAAATCATTGGGCATTGGCTGTGGGCCAGGTAAACTTGGCAATAGGTATTTTAAATAATCCTCAAACCCAAATGCCCACAGCATGTGTTAAACAGCAAAATACATGCATTCTTCAGATGAAATGTTTGTGGATGTGGGTAAATTCATAGTTATTAGGAATCAGAACCCAGCCTTCAGCCCATAGTGCCCAAAAGTGCCTTTGCTAGATTTCTAAGAAAATGTATCAGGCTGAGCGAGTGTATGCCTGTCCCTTTTCTTCCTTGTCTCTAAGCCAGAGCTCAGGGGCAGGTCCCAGACCACTTAATTAGAATTTTTCATCTATGCCTTGGGCATTTTTATGTAGACAGAATTGAGAAACATGCTTAAAAACCTAATTCCTTTGGCTTCTGCTCATGAATCTTATTTTCTGCAAACCATCTTCATTTTACTGTTACTCCCTTTGGGATTCAACCCTCATAATTAATATGGAGTAGCCCTCTACCAGTCTGCCAGTTCCAAAAGGCAGTGGTAGAATATATGTCTTGCTTCCTTCCTGTCAAACATCCTCAAAGATCTCACTTGTTCAATGTCTAGGTTAAGAAAAATTAGTGATTTTTCCCCTTAAGACTCAGAAATGTCTCTGTAATGGTAGACATAGGACTCACTGGTATATTTGAAAGAATGTGAAAAGTTCAATACCTATTATTCAAACTCTTGTGATGTTATTTTAATTAAGTCATTTAACCTCTTAGAATCTGTAAGAGAGGAATCATCATAGACACCCCTTTGAATGGTTGGGAGATCATGTACAGATCTCAAATAAATCTAGGTCTTCCCCTTCTCATCCTGCGCATCCAGGGTATCACAGGAAACAGAAATCCCAAAGTACATCGAAAGCAACATAGATAGATAGATAGATAGATAGATAGATAGATAGATAGATAGATAGATAGATAGATAGATAGATAGACAGATATCTTTAAGATGGCAGATAGGACTTAGAAATGTCAGTAATATATACTGTATGACATAACCACATACTGGAGAGCCAGACCACCTAAGTTTAAATACTGTCTTCTTCCCTCCCTTGTTGTGTGTCTTTGATCAGGTTACTAGGTTATTGCTATACCTCAGTCTCTTCTTCCGTAAAATGAAGGACATAATATTTGTCTTCTATCTCATAGAAAGGGAAATTCTAAGAGGTAGGACAGCTGAAGAAGAATGAGTATTATTTTAGGCTTTCTGCCTTGTTTCTTGGAGACTTATCTTGATTTTAGAGCCTGCCAAGTTCAAAAGCAGTACCTGTATCTATGCTCACTCCTTTTCCCACCACCTTCCTTTCTGCTCTAAAATCCTTTTCCAATAAATAAATAAATAAAATCCTTTTCCAGTGGTCCTTGAAACTCCAAGGGTTCAGTGGCTTCTCTAGGAAAAAAAAGCTGAGGATCAAGATTAAATATATTAATAGATACAAGAGACAGTATCTGAGACATAGTGCTAAAAACACTTGTCCTGATAATTATTGCAGTATGTCACACACAGCAAAATTTCTTCAAAACTCTAGTATACTATCAATTCTTTAATGTCCTACACCACTGGCAGCTGATTTTATTCCTTTTCTTTTTTGGGGGGGGGTCCAGTCGTGGGGCCTGAACTCTTCAGCTCAAGTCTAGAGCTCTACCACTTGAGCGCCACTTCCGGCTTTTTTTTTTCTTTTTGCTTATGTGGTGCTGGGGAATCGAACCCAGGGCCTCATGCATGCAAGGCAAGCGATCTATCACTGAGCCATCTTCCCAGCCCAGCTGCTTTTTTCTCATCTCTCTCTCCCTAACAGTCCTGCTTCCTTGGTTAATGCCCTCTGCCTGCCTGTTGTCTTTATCCCTCATCCCTCTAAGCCTGAGTTCTTCCATACGTAATGTGGTATGTCCCTTTCTCTGCTTCTTGTGTCTTCAGTAGAGCACTTACACCTTTGCTCCTCTCAGCCTGACAGTTTGTTAAGGACTGGAGAGGAAGAAGGTACAAGTATATTTTGTCTCAGACACACATATAAATACATATAGTATCTATGGTATTTGACACCTGATAGCCACTTAATAATAAGAATTTTCATCTTACTTTAATAACAGTTACAGCAAAAAGGGTAAAGAATCCATTTCAAATGTTTATGGAAAGTCTAATAACATTGACTCTGCTCATTCACAGTGTGTTAATTGCCCTCCCTTGATTACTCTGGTTCTGAAAAACAGTTATTGATCCACAGGTTGAGGTCCATGCCATCTGTGACCTAGAGTTGTGCTAACGATAGCCACTTGCACTATTGAAATTAGGTTAATTACAATCCAATAAAATTTAAATTTCAGTTCTTCAGTCTACCACCACATCTCAAGTGCTCAACAACTACATGTGATTAGTGGCTACTACTTCTGACAGCAAAGACAAGGAACATTTCAAACATAGCAGGAAGTTGTGCTGGACAGCGCTGGTCCCTACAGAAGGAAACAGCTATGGTTTGAATATGGATAATATCTTCACAAGTCTATATGTTAAAGGCTGGATCTCTAAGGAATTGGCAGAAACTTTAGGAGCCAAATGGGAGGTCTTTAGGCTATTGGAAACATGTTCTCAAAGGAGAATAGTGGGACCCCAACCATTCTTTCTGCCCTCTCCTACCTTCTGCACCCATCTCGTGGCATGGGCCACTCGGGTGAGTGTTTCTAGAGTGCAAACCTTCTTCTAAATTCACCTCTAACAACAGACCATGGACTGTAGATGAAATGGAGGTGACTCTAGGTATTCTAACCCTCTTTTAACTCTTTCACAAATGAAAATGATCCTGGAAACTTAGTTTCTCCATTATCCTATAGAATATATCATTAGGAATGGAACTCAGGTCTTCTGCTTCTCAGAGTGTGTCCTTTAAATTATTTTGGCTGATAGGAGGTCATATCATGAAGTGGTAAGAACCCCAAGCTTAGAGCCAGAAGATCTGAGTTAAACATCCTTAACTGCGTTTACTAAGAAGCCACACCAAGTAAAATAATGTTCAAATTATAGATGATGTGGTTAACTGACAGTAATTCTCTCATGTACCTAATGCAATCCCTTGAACAATGCCTTTCCACAGGAAGGTGTGTTTAGAAAACTTATATGAATAAATGCTATGACTGAAATTTCCTAAATTTGTTTTTTGTAAGTCTAAATTAAAAGAAACCATATATTTTTACTTTAGTTTTGCAACTAAAATGATCCAGGTGTTGGAATCCCAGACGTAAAAATTTTTTAGAAGCCTTAAAAAATTCATGTTAACCATCTGGGAAAATAAAGTACAGAGTGACTTACAATTAATATATTCTGCATTCTGCTTGTGATATCTTCATGGGTAGTTTTATGCATTTAGAATACAAATTCAAAACAACAATTAAAATATGGGGCATTGATTGTGTTTCTTGTTTTACTTTATGCCAGAAGATTTCATGCTGTCACATATACAGTGAAGCAGAAAGCCATTTTGCTTTTTCCATTTGTTTTCATTACATACTTTTTTCTATATTTATTCTTTGACACTGTTTGTATTGAAGCCAGGGTTTGCCTTCTTTTTCACTTTATCTCTCCATGGCAACAGATAGATTGCAATGCCACACACAAAAATGCAGAATTACAACCGCCCTGTCAGATCAAGCAGAAAGAACTGTGTATAGTGTAACCAGTAATGGAAATTTGGAATAGTTAATGAATAAGCTAAACCTTTCCTTTTTACGGAAAGAATATAAATCACAATTCTCTTTTGCATCTTCTTTTCTTCCTGGGAAAGATCCCTAGCGCGTATTCAATATACTTATATTTGTAGAATAAGGGATTTACTATTATCATTTCCTTTTTAAGTGCTCCTCAATCATCTGATTAATAATATATTTGAGAAATTGTAACTATAATTATTGTAGTTTATCAAATACTTTCTATCTGTATTGTGCTAAGTGCTCATTAAACACATGTTCACTGCACCATCACCACAGCTCTATAAAGCAATCATTGTCATGTTTGCAAATGAAGAACCAGAGGCTCAGAAAGGTGAAGTGAGGTGCTCAAGGTCACAGATCCCAGCTAACAAGCAGAAGAGCTCAAATTTGTTCCTTTAAAGTCTGTCCGACCCTAAAACTTGTACTCTGAACCTGGCACGCTAGTCCCAAATTTTGCAGAGAGATCAATATCAATTCTATAGCAAGTGGCTACCTTCATCTCTATTTTAAAAAGGGATGTTTGCTCATTGTTAATGAGTTCCCACAGGTTTCTTAGAAGTTCCTGACAAGGGCACATATTACAACCCCTCTCTTCTAAGATAAGTCTCAATCTAGAAACCTGAACTTACCTGACATAGCTACATGTCCTTCTTTATGTTTGTTATAAGCCTTCCAGTATCAAGTCCAAATTCTTTGCTGGACATTATTCCCTTTGAGGATACATCTTCCTTAGAAACACAGTTACCACCCTGAGCACAAGCTTTGGGCTTGTGTGGTTGAATCCTGTAAAGCTTTGGCAATGTTTCCCTTATTTGTAAAGTGGGAATGTAGTAGTATGATAGGAATTTCTTAGTATTCTTAAGTATTGGAATTTGTGTATTTCTGTTGTTTATTATCTTTTTCTTTTCTGGATTTATCTCCATGAGGATGGCATCAAAAATTTATTTTTGGTGCCCTTAAAATGACTCTTGAAAAGAGCATTCATGGGATTCTTTTAATTTAAAATTTTTAGTATATAATACTTTAAGGTATATATTTTAGAAACTTAGTTCTTAAACTTTTAAGTTAATGTTACAAAGTTTATCATTCATTCTAGTAAACTTAACAACTTATTTTGAAATAATACTTGTTCCTATTAATAAACTGAAACATTTGTACAAATCATTACATGTAAAAATTTAATATAGTCTCACATATAGTCTTATATTTTTACAAGTCTTAGAATTTTTGCAAGTCTTATATTTAGTCTTACATATATCTTATATTTTTGCAAATTTCTTGTGTCTATCTTAGGTAAAGTCAAAATTTCCCAAACACTTAAGTAATTATTATAAAATAACATATATATAAGAGAGCATATATGTGTATATATAACATGTATTTATATTCACATATACATGTATATATATGCATGTATATATACTTAGTAAGATTTTTCACTTAGAATCTTTTAAGTCTGTCAAATTCTCATATGTATTTTAAGTTGGGGTAATAAGAATGCCCATCAGAACACTCTAATTATTTCAAAATACATAAATATATGTCTGTCTCTTGCTATGAAAACATTAATTCCTGGGCTTGATTTTTTTTTAAAACATATGTGCATAATCCTAAACTTCTAATGTTGGAAAGGCTTTGAGTTAATTGTTTTATTATTCTGCACAGTTTGAGAAACTGCCTTCTCATAAAATGTGAAAATTGCCTTCTCAGAATGAAGTTACAAAATGATTAGAGTTTTTAGTGGGGAGCTATCCGCATTTTCTCCCTTGGAAAGCTTGACAGAATACTTTGAACCCAATTAGTTTTTTATTGTTGTGACTACATAAGTTCAGAGTGTTTATGGGGTAGAAGAAGCAGAGACAAGAGTATAAGCCATTCATTTTCCTGGACTCAAGTTTTATACCATTCCTAGATTTTATTTTTCTCACAGATGTCTATGCCTCCGAGCAAAATTTGACTGGATTTTGCATTTCCTTGGCTCTTAAGATAAATGCCATTTTTACCCAGTCTTGGTGAAATAATCTATTTTTCATGTATTTAGGATGACTTTAGGATCATACATCTCTTACAACTGATAGTAGGATATACATTAAATCTTCGATATCTCTCCAAGTTTTGCCTTGCTTTTTAATCTGAATCTGTAAGCCATTGTTTTACTAGATGCCAAATTCACAGAATTTAGTTCTGGACACACTAGGTCAAGTTCCTTCTGTCCAGTGATACTCTAGGTGCCTTAAAGGAGATCATGATGATGCAACGAATGTCTCCAAGGACAGATGTTGAGGCCTGGACACCAACATTCTTGTGGAGGAATGGAAGGGAGGGTTTAGGGAGAGATGACTACTGCCCAGCTGTATAAATGATTGTCCTGTGGAATAAGTAGACTTCTATTCAACTCCTGAGAGAAGTGAGTAGAATAACAGAGTAGCAAACTCACAAAGGAGTAGATTGACTTGGAAGAAAACAGAATTCTCAGTCACTGGCAGTATCCATCTGTCAAGGATGTACCGGAAGAGTTTCTAACAATAGTCATGCAATTGGTTTAAATTATTTATAATACTTTCACCTTTGAGAGTCTCTGATTACAGAAAATCAGAGTCCACAAAGCTAAATGGCTCATAAAAGACGTCTAAATGTCAAAAACTTAATGGTGTCATTATGTTGCGCCACTCACTGGAGTATGGGCATATCAAACCTCCTGGTGCTAAAAGATTTCCTTTTGCCAGGGACAGAAAACTCTGAGTTTTACAGAGAGATCAGAAATGGAGATGGGCTCAAGGAAGGAGAAAGAGAGAAAGAGCTGACACTGTTGGAAGAAATTAAAGTCTCAATTACTCAAAAGGAACAGCTATCTTAAAAGGAGAGAGAAAACATTACCACACCAAGGAGAAATGGTAGAGGAAAAGTTTTATCTTAAGACAAAAGTTCTTGAAGATATAGGGGTGTGTGTGTGTGTGTGTGTGTGTGTGTGTGTGTGTGTGTGTGTGTGTGTGTGTGTGTGTGTGTGTGTGTGTGTGTAGGTTCAAATGTATGTCTGAGAAACAGGCGATGATAGTTTGTCAACCAAATGTAGATTATCAATTCTGGGACAAAAATAAGTCATTTGAATACCTCATTATTATAATCATCATAGTATAATTTCATAATAGTATTAGCTAACCTTTATTAAATTTGTTATTAGGGACAAACTCCACACCAAGCATCACATCATTTAACATAATAGAAAGACTGCTATTAACAACACAAAAATCTCTTAGAGTCTCTGGTCATATACCCAGCTCTGAAATTTCATCAGGTGTAGAAAATGTATTTAAAATCTCAGCTTTCTTAGTTACAAGGAGTGAATGAAGGATATACACACTATTTTATAGGATGGACTACAAAAATTGACAACTTGTATGTAAAATAACTTCTCCAGTGCCTGGCACTCAATAAGTGTTCAAGAAATGGAAGTGATTTTTCTAGCATAGGAAAGATGGGTGGATTTTTCTGTCAAAGATCTAATTATAAATTAATTATAAATATATTAGACTCTGTAGATCATTCAGTCTCTACTACAACTACTCAACTGCCCAATTACTTTATCTGTAAATACAGAAATTGGAATGTTCTAAAACTTTCACGCAGTCTAAAATATTCTCCTTTTATCTTTTCCAACTGCTTAAAAATACAAAACCCATCCTTAGCTCACAGTCTGTGGGCTCTAGTTGGCTGAACCTGGGGTCAGTATTCAGAAAACCTTTATCTCCACTCTCCATTAGTCGTGAGGTCATTCAGGTCACTGACCCTGTCCCCAGAAGAATGCTGCCCTCTCTCTAATATCTTATCATTTTTCTTTATTCCAGCTACCAAATGAAAAAGGGGGGTTCTAAATGCCCCCACAATGCTAATTCTTTCCAGAGAAGTAGACTGCCTATTTGATACCCCCAACTCTCTGGGGAGGGAAGGAAGAAAAGAAAGAGAGACAAAGAAAGAGTAGATTGAATTCATGGATACCTGGTGGCCATAGCCTCCATTGTCACTTTTCTCTCTCACCATCCCATCATCTTTATCAAAACCTGTCTATCAACTAACGCACATATACGTGTCCACTTGTGGGACATATAATGTATTCAACTATTTTAATATAATCTATAGACATATAACAGAAACATACCAAAACACTTGCATCTATCTATCTATCTATCTATCTATCTATCTATCTATCTATCTATCTACATAGAAAAGAACTAGAAAGAGCTATACAAGTTGCAAATGGATATTATCCCATCTCTTTCTTCTTAGTGCTATAATATTTCCTCCTAACCTAGGTCCCATGGTAACCAATTGAAGCTGACCCTGAAAGCAACTTGGGCTCCATTAACTTTTTTTTGAGGGATGGGAGTGTTAAGTATAAATTTACCAATACAGAAAAGCAAGCCACCTGAGTAAGCTCCCTCATGGGCTTTCATTACCACTATTTTTTTGGGGGTGGGGGTCCGGTCGTGGGGCCTGAACTCTTGGCCTGGGTGCTGTCCCCCAGCTCTTCAGCTCAAGGCTAGCGCTCTAACACTTGAGCCACAGCGCCACTTCCAACTTTTTTCTTTTTGCTTATGTGGTGCTGAGGAATCAAACCCAGGGCCTCATGCATGCAAGGCAAGTGCTCTACCACTGAGCCACCTTCCTAGCCCCTCATTACCACTTTTTATTAGATGAATGACTTCTGAAATAAATGAGCATTTCCATCCTAATGTAAATTGAAAGGGGGATGACAGCCAGGCACATGAAGATATGTCCATACTACAATTTTCCCAAAGAGTGACTTGGCAATAAACATCAATATTTTTAATGTGGCAAATCCTTCTGACAACATAATCGTCTTTCCAGGAATAGGTGCTAAATGAATAATCATACAAAAATGCAAACCCTATGAATCAGATGTTCACTTCAGGCTAAATTCTTAAGGGAGACTTGTTGTAATTGGACCTCTGATTTTGGCCTTTGGCCATCCTCTGGTCTAAATAGCCATGACTAAAAACGGTTTGGAAATGAGCAGGGTCATGTGATAAAGGGACAGTCTGTCTCTAGGATCATGGCGTGGAGGAGGCGGGGAATGGGGTGAGGGAGGGCAATACTCTTCACATAGTATTTAGTGACTCAGGAAAACAGTTGTAACATAATAGCAAATGAAAAGAGCCAAATATAAACTGTCTATATGATAGACCTTAATTCTGAAAATATCCAGCTAAAGAGAAATTGAGAGTGAGTTCTTTAGTAATTATATTACATGTGAACATACAGCCAAAAGCTATTTGTAAAGAGCTCTCAAAGTTCTTTCTCTATTTAGACAAATGTTTCATATGTCATGGTGATAAAGTCTCACTGCTCTGACTGCTCAGAGTTCTTCCCAATTCCTTGCAATATTTCTTAAGGAATTTTCACACCCATCAATTTGTTGAATTCATCCTAGCATACCACCAGCTACCACCTCCCTCCCTCTGTTCTCTATTCTTACATGTAGAAGATAGATCCTCACTGCCAGAGGAAAATGCAAACCCATATTGATTGGCCTTGAAACGTGCTCTATGCTGGGACCAGCCACTTGCTTCTACAAATCATCTCTCTTCTCTTTTCCACTCTGCTCTGTGCCTGTGTGAGCTGGTCTATAGAGGCCTGCTTTACCATGTTCCTTTATCCTCTGGCATCAGTCAGACTTGGCCAAGGTAGGGTGAATATCAGCAGGTCTACAAAAGCTACAGCTTCATTGCTTCTTCCAAACAATGATCTCACTTACTCCCTAAGACCTGGTTTCTACCCTTGTACCATCAGGCCTGATAATGAATTCAGGCATGTGTTCCTAGTAGCTATACCTCTTCATATCATTGTCAGATATACTCAGATTTTGGCAGAGTTCCTAAGGGAGAAGTAGGCAGTATTGGAAAAGTAGGAGAGGAGCAAGATAATGCTAGCTACAATGCTAGTATAAGAAATGAGAATTGCTCTCATATATAAGAAATGACACATTACCTCTCATTTTCTAGAATAAGTCTGACTGAAATCTACATATCCTGAGGCTGGAGTTGTCTAAGTAATTAGTGAACATTTCCATTTAACGGATTCATATAAAAACCTTTCGCCTTGTATAACACATGGAAAATGGAAGCAAATAGTCAGATCTAATTCTTATATAGTTGTTCTTGTTGTCACTGGCTCTTCTACAACAGAATGCCTCTGTCCAGTGCTGATTCTCTCCATAGTCTATCTAGCACTGGCCACTTTTGCTGTGTTTGCTGCCTTTCTGTGCATAAGGAACAACTTTATCAATCACTAGGGGACCATATCCGTGACACACTGCTGGTTAACAAACCTCTGCAAACTTCATAGCTTCAAACAACAATGGTTTGTTAGAACTCATGATGTGGGAAGTTGGTTAGATGGTTCTTCTGCTGATCTTTGGATTATTCCCATGTCTGCATGCAGCAAGTGCATAGGCTAGGGGCTGGTTCAATGACAGCTGGGCCTCTTTTCCATAAGATCTTCCTTCTGGATGATCTTCCTTCCAGGATTTCCTGTTGTGCATTTTTTTTTGAGATCCAGCCTCATATTTTGCACAGTGCCCTTTCCAACACATTCTGTGGGCCAAAATAAGCCATTGAATCAACCCAGAATCCAAGTAAGAGGAAATATTCTCACTCTTAACAGGAAGCACATCAAGATCACGTTGCAAAAGTTCCATCTTTGGAAACAATCTACCAAAAAGGGAAGAGAATAAAATGTCTCTCCAATTCATGATAAATGCTTACCCAAGAGAAAAGAGGTATGATTAATTTATCAATCAGATTATGTTAAAGTGTAATTTTGTTATGTGCTATATTAGATAATGTATAATAAAATAATTTAAAAATTATTTTTTTAAAAAATGTGGCATTCCAAATACCTTAGAAATTCCTTAAATGTGACTTCATAGCCAGATCCCTCCTCCTTTCCACCTATCTCAATGGGAACTGCTATCCTGATAATTATACCCTTTTTCATAATTGTAGCACAAGAATTGATTGTCCTAAACTATATATTGCTTGCCTTTTCCATCTGTCCAATTTCACGTGAAATGTGACTTGACTCTAACACTCAGTATTGTGAGATTTATCCATGTTGTGTATAACTGTAGTTTTTCACACCACTTCTGTTAAGTTTCCTATTGTGTGAATATATATTGCTTTATTTATAAAATCTACTATGATTGTACTTTAGGTTTCTCCATTGAAAAATAGTATGGATAATGCTGTTCTGATCATTATTTTACATCTTCTCTAGTATGTATAGGCAATAATTCTAGTCCTAGCATTATTTACCCCTACTATTACTACATTAAAAAATTACTCCATTTTTCTTTTACCATTTGTTTTTGAACCAAATGGTTACACCTTAATTCTCTTCATTGAGGGGTGGGGGGAAGTATCTTTCTTATCAGCCTCATGCATTGCCTAATATGCCCAAGAAATCAATGAATCCTAGTTTCTTAGAAAAAGCCCTTTATATCCTATTAGTGTCATGCGGGAACCAAACAAACCACTAACAGAGTTAGTGAATGGAGTCAGCCAACAGAAGGAAAAAGCCTCCTAGCTCACAACTGGGTTGATCAGCATGTTTATAAACCCAAGGAGAGCTAAGAGAAGGCCATAAAATACTATAGTCTGTTAGAATTTTATACATACATTGGGAAACAACATCTCTTTCCTACTTTCATCTCAATTTTTTTCTGTCTTCCCCTTCTCTTCTTATCCCTTTCTTTGCTCTCCACTAGCAAAATCCTCTTTGTAATTCATGGCAAATTCAGGGCAGCCTGACATAAAACATTTTTCTATAACACTGACCAATAAGCCAAGTGTCCAATTTAAACCTTGATTGGAACTTTTAATCTTTTGTCTTAATTCATTTGTTTGAGCTTTTAATACCCAGTCTCTCTATGTAACTCAAGCTTATCTTCAACTTGCTAGGCAGTCCCTTAGGCTGCCAAACTCCAGTTCTCTTGCCTCTACCTGCCCAGTGCCATGTTATAGATGTGTGCCACCACACCTAGCTTCAGGCAGGTTTTGCTATGTTGCTCTACAGCTGAAAGGTCTGCCTTCCATTGAGGAAAGTGTCTGTCTGTAAACCAAGGTTTGGTTTGCCCTACCTTTATGCTTATGAAGAACATTAAGACATCATGGTATATATGCAATGTTGAATAAAAGAGATTTTTCTAGCTAGACATAGTATAAAGGCATTTATAGTGGGAAATTTAAAAAGCAGATGTATTTATTTTTTTAAAGTAGGTCCTCAAACAACAATTAAGCTCATCACCAGGGTTCTCTCCACACAGTGCCTACTGTATAGGGATCACTCCAGATATATACATATAGATATCTACATGTTTAATCTTTTAAAAAGTACAAGGAAGCCTTCTTCCATGTATAGCCAGTCCTGCCACACTCCTGCCACTTCTCTAAAGATTTGCCTCTCCAATTCCAGCCCTATCAGGCCCACTCCCTCTTATTTCCTCTCAATTTCTTCCCCGTACGTGCTATCTAGCATAATTCTCTCAGTTTAAATGTCTAGGCTTTCAAAAAAGCCAACAAAAAGAATGTTCCCTCAGGCAGATTCTGGAGCAGAGACCTGCCTGCAAATTCTCTACAGGTCAGGGTCACCAAGAAAAGTTGAGCAACATCAAAAACAAAAGCTCCATAAATTAGGCTGTCGTATCAGCCAAGAGAACACTTCAATGGTGTTGGACTGAGATCTTACTGGTGGTTGAATGGGGTAGGAGGTAAGGGGAGGCTCCTAGTGACATGTGGTTTTACATCACTGCTAGGACTGGTGAGGTTCACCTAAGACATCACAGTCCTGATGACCCTCTGCACCACTTGGGCGTATATGTTACCTTGTGAGAAATTCTAATGATTTCCCTCATGACAGCCATATAGTATGCCTTGCCAACTACACACAGCTCTTATATGAGCAGGAACTTGGATATATACTTCATTATATAACACATAAAACTCTTCAAGTGCTTGAGAAATTCCAATCCAATGACATCATGACTTTCACATGTTAGACAAACACCCTATCTTCCCAAAGCAAGAGCCAAAGTATTCTAAGTCTTCTCTCATAGGTAGTTCCTCTAACCCTGAATATTTATATTACTTTCCCAAATAATCTTCCTTAGATGCAAAGAAATCTATTTCAGTCACAGAAGACTGGTGTTTTTTTTTAAAGCAGATATTTAAGTTTTATGAAAGACTTTTGTTTAATTTCCTATGCCAGGGTGATGAAGCTCTGTGTTTTCCTGTCTATTTTAGGTGATGCAATGTATTCAGGGCTCTGTCTAAGCAATGTTTTCAGGTCTCAAAGCATAGCCTGCAATCCTTGGAGTTCTCAAGACCTTCTCAGAGGGTCAGCGAGGTAAAAACTATTTTCATAGCAATACTAAGGAGTCACTTGGAATGGTCACTCTGCTAGCTCAGCAGAGACAATATTAAAGCTGCAGTGGCTGAGACTGCTGGTTCCTTACTCCTGGTAGTACGTGTGTCCTTTGCATTGTGCGCTTGTTTTTTGCTTTGTTTTTTGTTTTTGTCTTATACGGTACTTTCACTTAAGAGTGTCCTTGATAAATCACAAAAGATTATTAATTTCATTAAGATTTGAGCCTTGAGAACATGCTTTTTTAATACCCTCAGGGACAAAACAAAAACTACACATAAACCATTTCTGCCACACTAACAATATGTTGTCTTGAGGAAATGCATGCAGCAGAATTGTGAGCTATACTCCTTGCTTTTTTCACACAACACCAGTTTTACTTGAATGACTGACAGACAAAATATGGGTATAGGGTTTGGCAGACATTTTCTTCCAAATTAATGGAGGAAGCCTATTATTTCAAAGAAATAAAACTGACATAATTTGTTGCCGATGACAAAATTCTAGCTTTCAAAAACTTGTATTGCTCGGGAAGAACTGAGCCGTTTCTAAATGCAGAAAGACTTTTTTATTCTCACATATTAATTGAACAGAAATAATTGGTTTCATTGTGGCATTTTATACATACATTCAAAGTACTTTGGTCCTGTTCCCTCCCCCTTTAATCCCTCCCCATTCCCCCAGATCTCCTTCTGCTGCCCTAATAATACCCTTCCTGTTTTCATGTTTGATTCTTCCCCCTCATTTTTATTAGTATCAATTAGTTACACAAGTGGGCTTCATTTGGATATGCCCATAGATGCATATAATGCCCTTGATCAGACTCAACATTTTCATCACTCTCCCTCTTCTTCCCTCACTCTTTCCCAAACTCATGTTGACGTTTCTTCGTATTCTACATATAGAAAAGTGAGATATTTTTCTTTCTGAGTATAGAGTACTTTACTTAATATGATGATCTTTGGTTCCATTCCTTTTCCTGAAAATGACATAATTTCATTCTTCTTTATGGCTTAAGAATACTCTCTTGTATATGTATATATACCATAGTGTATTTATCCATCTGTTGGTGGTCATCAATACTGATTACATAGCTTAGCTATTGTGAATAGTGCTAGTCACAATACATTCCCAAACATGGGAATGCTGGTATCTATAACATGCTGACTCTAATGACTTTGAGTATGTACCCAGGAATATTAGATCAGAATGATATGGTAGGTCTATCTTTAGATTTTTGAAGAACTTCAATACTGATTTCCATAGCAGCTGGGCTAATTTACATTTGAAACAATACTTGTGAGGGTTCTTTTTTGTCCATATCCTCATCAGCATTTGTGTGTTTTCTTGATGACCACCCATTCTGACTGGGATGAAATGGCTTCTCAATGTTTTGACTTTTCCCTGATGGCTGAGGAGGTTGACCATTTCTTCATGTATTTTTGGCTATTTGTATTTCTACTTTTGAGAAGTGCCTGCCCGATTAATTTGCCTACTTACTTGGGTTACATGTTCTGTGGATGTTTAAATTTTTGAGCTCTTATATATTCTGGATGTTAATCCTTTGTCTGATAAATTGGAAAGACTTTTTCCTATTCTGTAAATTATCTCTCTCTTGATGTAAGAGGACACAGTTTCGGTTTCTTGCCCAGTAAGTATGATGTTGGCTGTAGGTTTAATGTATAGTCTTTATTATATTGAAACAAGTTAACTGTTTTTAGTTGCTTTTGGGGCTTTTATCATGAAGGGATGTTAGATTTTCTCAAAAGCTTTTTCTGCATTTATTAAAATGATTGGGTGATTATTTTGTCCTTCATTGTTTCAGTGCTATATTGTATTTACTGATTTGCATAATAAGCTGTGCATCTCTGATAAACAACTTGACCCTAGTGTATGCTCTGTTTAATATGTTGTTGAATGCAGCTCACAAATTTTGGGGTATTTTTTATACCTATATTCATCGAGGAAATTAACCTATAGTTATTTTCATTATATTCAGTAGATGAGTCTGGAAGCATTCCTTCTCTTTTTACATAATAAAAGTTTGAGGAGCATTGGTGTTAATTGTTTTAAAAGTGTGTTTTAAAAATGTGTTACTCTATAAGGTGAGGCAAAATGACAGAGTAGAAGCATCTACCATTTTCACTCTGCGAATGAAAAGACTAGTAACACAGAAGAGGCTGGATTATGAAAAGAAAAAGAGAGCAAGAAAAGGAGGAACCAAATAGAAGTAGAAAGGAAGCAGAAAACCAGAGAGAACAAACCCCTCAGAAGAAAAGCATTGCGGAGTTGCTAGCTCATACCTGGTTCTTCAGGAGGAGGAAAGAGACTGAAAACACCATTACAAGGTAAATTAGATAGCTCAGGCGACAGACTGCCAGTTCTAGGTGTAGGAAAAGCCTACACGTTCCCAGATCTTTAATCTCAATATAGGGATTTGTGAGGCAGTTACTACTCTGACGTGGAAGACTAAATCTTGGTGAAGAAAAGCATTCTGTTGCTCCTTTTACCTTGAAAGGTGATAGTAAGATTCACTTTTGATAAAGTGACTAGTGGAGACTGAGTTACCCTGGAGGCCTGGGAACAAGAAGCAAACCTGGCTCAAGCAGGACAGCTTGCCGTAGAATTTGGATATACATTGTTTATAAAAAGTGGCTGAGAAGAAGAATGTCTGACAGGGCCCCACAGTGTTCAAACTTTGGAAGCAATGCTGACAATTTAGATGTCTGGTAGTGACTGAGACTTGGGCTCCCTGTGGAGACATACTTGAGAGGCATGGGTGTGGCAGCTGCTCTAGTTGTCCATGGAGGAGTACAGAGCAAGTAGCTCAAAACGTCTGGCAGAGGTATCCTTAGAGGCA
This sequence comes from Dipodomys ordii, assembly GCF_000151885.1. NCBI lineage: Eukaryota > Metazoa > Chordata > Mammalia > Rodentia > Heteromyidae > Dipodomys > Dipodomys ordii. The sequence continues at coordinate 327,075 of NW_012267404.1, forward strand.
GCTGAGATGCTATGGCAGTCCTCAAAAGGTCCAGTCTCCCTGGCCAGTTGTGAATCCCAACTGTCTGCAGTTGGGGTAGCAACGAACTAAGTCTGAGGCTTACTAACTATTCAGTGTCTAAGTGCTGACTAATGGGTAGGTCAGTCTCTCAGAGCCATATGGTACAGCCTCTTGCCCCACCCCCACCCCCAATGACAGGTAGATGAGAGATGATAGATGATTGATAATAGATAATAGACCATGATATAGAGGTGCTAGATAATTGAAAATTTGTATTTTGTTTTATATATTCTTTGTGTTGCTGTTACAGTTTGAATCCAGACATGATGTGATCACATGTAACTCCTTGAGAATGAATTCCCAAGAGCTTTTTCAACCATGATTTCTCTTTACAGAACAAATTTCTCCTATAATTTATGCTTAATTCAGTGTGTTTTTTTTTATTCTTTTTTTGGGGGGGTCCAGTTGTGGGTCCTGAACTCTGGGCCTGGGCACTGTCCCTCAGCTCTTCAGCTCAAGGCTAGCACTCTACCATTTGAGCCACAGCGCCACTTCTGGCTTTTTTCTTATGTGGTGCTGAGGAATCGAACCCAGGGCCTCAAGCATGCAAGGCAAGTCCTCTACGACTGAGCCACCTTCCCAGCCCCAATTCAGTGCGTTTTATTCTTGAAGCGCAGGTGATTTATTTAGATTTGTAACTTTAAGATGGTTCACACTGAAACTGCATTCTTTTGTTCTATGTATTTAAAAAAATTTTGCCTAATTTCGGATCTAAGGTTGATATGAGAGAAGTTATACGCTTTCCTTGTTTCTGTTATTTCTGTAATCTCCCTTTCTTCTTGAAGCCCTCTTACCTTCAATAACTTTTCTACTTGTGAACAACAAATTTTTTTCCTCCATTATCTAATTTGTAAAAGCGGTGACAGTCATTTCTCACAAAAGTATTTTTAAAGTTTTCAGATTCCCTTTGTGGCATTAATTTGACTGTTATTTTAGTCTTATTTTCTTTAAAGGATCTTCATTTTTTTCTCCTCCTCCTAGATTCTGGGTTCAATCATAGGATCATTTGTGTAATAGTTCACTCATAGATACTAATCAACGCTCAGGATGAAATGAAATTATTTCTTTGCAGATTTAAGTCTTTTCTTTTTTAAAATGTTTTCTTTTTTGCTATCCCAAACTCTATATCTCTATATGTTTAAGAACAATTGCTACAATGTAATATACACCCCTTAGGTTTTTCTCACTTGGTCTGATTTTGCAGCTTTTCCCCTTATTAAAACATAGCAGCTCAGAATCATCTTTGAATTCAATAGCTATAAATGCTGTGGGGCTATAGAGTTAGGGAAGACAATACAATGGACAGAATATATGATGATATCCTCTGACCTCCAGGAATTCAGTCAACCAGGGCAGGCAGAGGCTGACATGAACAATTCCAATTGATACAAACACAGTGTTTTGTGGGTGCAGAGGAGGGCAAGAGCCACACAGCTGCATTCTTGGAGACAGCTGGTTGTGCTTGAGGTTCTCCATCATGTACAACGCAAAGGTGTAGTCCTTGTTTCCCTGAGCTATGCCACTTTTAGAAGCAATGGGGCCCAGGTAACAACAAGAGGAAAGAAATTTGTGTCCTTCTACCCCTACAGTCACACTTGATACCCTTTATCTCCTATGATAGTCCCTTCTGGCAGGTTTTTCAGTGGTATTCTACAGTATTTCTTCTAGTAGACACCTGAAATCCCACCGTGGACCACACTGTGGCCCTGCCTGCCATAACCTCTAGGGCCAGGCACCCTTATTGGCACCAAGAAAGAAGTTCCACAAGCTGTGACAATATTTTTATCCCAGTTATAAGGTTTGAGAAAGCACTTGATTAGTTACTTTAAAGCTCTGAAGATAATGTATCTCTTGCTCTGTCCTCTTTGAAAAGGAACCACAAGCTTGAGAGACTATGGGAAAATATGGGCAAATTAACCTATCATCCATGGGTTGACAGAAAAATATTTTTTCTCTTCACAGTAAATTGTCTTCCTGGAGGCATGATGATCACAGAAGGTGTAAAGGACCTTTGTTATGTATGACATCCTAACATCTGACTATCAGCTGCCAAGTCCCTCCACTACTGCAAAGTCCCAGGCACAGGGCTGCCATTCACACAGGAGGCTTAATGGATCAAGACTGATAATACCAACATTGCTGAGGGAAATGTTCACATAAGGCCTCACCTTGATCCACTCCGTGCTTTGCTGGTAAATTCTCAATTGTCAAAGTAACATGCTCTGTAAAAATGCAAATTAGCCGGCTGGGAAGGTGGCTCAGTGTGGTAGAGTGCTTGCCTCACATGCATGAGGCCCTGGGTTCGATTCCTCAGCACCACATAAGCAGAAAAAGCTGGAAGTGGCGCTGTGGCTCAAGTGGTAGGGTGCTAGCCTTGAGCTGAAGAGCTGAAGGACAGTGCCTAGGCCCAGAGTTCAGGCCCCACGACTGACAAAATAAATTCAAATTATATACCAATTGTTAATAAAGTAATAAATAGTGCCCAATGCACCCTCATAAACTACTCTTCCTCTTGACAGCTACAATTTTGAATTTGATGCATTTTTCTATTTTTATGCATTTGCTTCTTTTTTCTTCTGCTCTTCTTTCTATACCTCCTCTTCTAGTTCTTCTCCCTCTTCCTCCCTCTCCTCTTCCCTTTATTCTTCCTCCTCCCTCCTCCCGCTCCTTTTTCTCTTCCTCCTCCTCTTCTTCCTCCTCTCTTCAAATAACCAATAACAACAACAAAAAAGCAGAAGTGGAGTTGTGGTTCAAGGGGCAGAGTGCCAGCTTTGAGTAAAATAGCTAAGGGACAGTGCTGAGCCCTTGAGTTCAAGTCCCAGTACCAGTGCATGTGTGTGTGTGTGTGCATGCGTGCACACGTGTGTGCGTGCATGCATGTGCACACACACATATCACCAAAGCCAAATCTATTCCTGGGCTGCTTATTCATCTTGGTTGCATTTCTACAAAATGTGGATAGCTTGGTTTTAAGTCCCATCAAAGTAAGGACAATGTATTTTGCTAACCTCTAGAACTCTAATCCTGGCAAATAATGGGCACCATTTTTCCTAACAATACTAGTGGGGTGACCCCACTGTCTTGGGTTTTCCTGACATAGCACATTCAGTGACAGTCCAGGACAGCCCTGAACAAACTAAGGCAATAAAATTCAAGTAAAGCGGAAAATCTTAGTGTCGATAGTTCACCAAAGAAGCTAGTGCTTTTAAGATTGAAAAAAAAATGTGAGCCCAACATACCTATAATTCCAGTACTTGGGAAGCTGAGGCATGAAGAACTTGAGTTTGAGGCCAATAAATAAATAAATAAAAATTTACTGCTCTTGTTTTGATTCATTATGAAGTAAACCAGACTCAAATGATGGGATGGAGTAGAGAAACAGTATCTCTCTGTAATAAAACTTGTACCTGGGAATCTATGCTACCTTAGAATCTAAGATAACATTAAAAACACCAAGATTACATAAGCCTTAAATATAAGATTCTTCCTACAGTCTTCCTAGCACAGTCTGACATCATTCCAAACTGAGAAGCCATAAAAGAATTTTCCTTTATTAAACTGCAAGTAGCTGTAATATCTTCTCTCCCAAAAGCAACCTAAAAAAATGTAAAAGGCCCTATATACCAGAAATACTAGTAAAAGAATACTCCTTTGATGAAACAACTTCTTCTGATGAGAAATACAATTAATTTGCATTAAATTCAGTGCTTGCCATTAATTTTTCTAAAATACCCTGAAAAGCAGCACAGATTTGTTTCAAAATAATATTCAGTACCTTCAAAGTGCAGGGAAGGAGAACAAGAGCCACAGATTATCTGATAAATACATAAATATCTGCTACAGTGTGGATGTATATGTTTCTCCAAACCCCACTGTTGGAACTGAAACCCCAAGAGGTGGCATCAGGTTTGCAAAGGGAATGACTATTCATGAGACCTAAGCTTCTTTATGTGGTGATGAAAACATTCTAAAAATGACTGTGCTATTTGTTATACAACTCTTTAAAAATCATTGAATTGTACATTTTAAATAAGCAACTTTTATGTGACATGTGAAGTATAGCTTAATAAAGTTCATAGGGAAGAAAAAGCACGGCTAATGATTGTATGTACAAATGGCCATCTGCACCCCTGACCTTTGCCAGGTAGCTTCCCATTGTCTCTCACTAAGGAGGTGGAGTCATTTTCCACCCACTGCATCTGGGTTGAACTTTTGACTTTTTTTTTTTCAATGGGAAGTAGGGAAGTGATCTGGTGCCTGGGACCCACGCCTAGTAGACTCAAGAACTTTTGCATGTTTCCACTTGACCTTTGTTCCTCTGCCATTGCCATAAGAAGTCTGATTAGCATGACAGAGCATGAGAAATATGTGGCACAGGGAAGGTTCTCTTCATCCAGTCAGAGATGAACAGGTCATCCTAGGTCCACCAATAACCAGTTCTCAGACGTGAATGAACCCAGTTTTGACCAGAAAAAATTACCATTCAAACCCATCCCTGTCAATCTTTAAACGAAAGAATTATATATTTGTTGTCTAAGTCTCTATGTTTTGGGGTTATTTGCAGTATTGATCCACACACCCAGACCGTTTTACTTTCATTATTTGGGGTATGTTTTTGCTCAGATTAGCTGGGACTATATTTTCATTTGTGTGTACATGCGTATGTGTGCACATGCACACATGTATTCATGCTTGCACATATAATAAGCAGCTGATAGAATAAGATAACACAGCATTCAATTGTATGTAGGTACTAGAAGGAAAAGATGAGAGAATAAAACATTGAATGTTAGAGTCTCTTAGCCAAAAAGATTAAGAGAGTTATATATACACATATTCAATTGTGTGTGCAGATATACATAAAATTCTGATTTAAAAATCATAAAAAGTAGTGGCTGGGCATGGTGAGTTATATCTATAATCCCAGCTACTCATTTTGAGGAGTTTAGAAGAATTATGGTTTGAGGACAGCCTGGGAAAAAAGTTACCAAGAGTCCATCTCAACTAATAGCTGGGTATGATGGTATGTACCTACCATACAAGCTATATGAAAAGCATAAATAGAAAGATCATGGTTCAGGCTAATCTTGGGGAAAAAAAAAAAACAAACATGAGACACTATTCCCAAAATAAGTAAAGCAAGAATGTCCAGGGGCATGGCTCAAGTGACAAGAGTACCCAGCGATCTAGTATGAGGCTCCGGCTTCAATCCTTAAAACCCCCAAAGGAGGAGGAGGAAGAGGAGGAGGAGGAACAACAACAACAACTACTACTACTACTACTACTACAAATTGGTTGGAAGTTTAACCAGTTCAATGTTATTTTTTTAAATACAGCACATATTATTTGGTATCTAGAAGCAATTGCACTGAAAATTTTACTTTTTTGCAATTTGAAAATTCAATCAAGTAATATGTCCATAGTAATCTTGGAAAAAATATGTGATCTCAATCTATTCCTAAGAACATGTCAGAAAAATCATCTTCATAGGATGAACGTTAGGAATAACTGTTGTAAAGTGCTGAAAACATTCTTGTAAGAAGGGCAATGCAAGTGTTAGCTGTTACTACGAAGGTGATCTTCTCATAGGACTACCAGCTTCTGAAAATAGTGACAAATTCTAATAAAAATAACTTGCCAGGAGCCTCAAAAATGAAAGACTGGAGCAGGTAAAACATGGTGGTTAAATGAGATGTAGAATTAAATGAGATATAGAATCTTTGTGTTTTAGAAAAGACATTAGTAGAAGTTCTAGGACTTTTTGAATAAATTCTGTTGAGTACTTGATAGTAAAAAGAATTAAATCGATGTTAATTTTCTGGTTCCAAGAACTGTATTTTGTCAACCTTAGGCAAAGCAAGGTCAAATGTTATACAAGTACTTTGTGTGCTATTTTTAAACTCTGAAGTTATTTCAAAATAGTTTTTTAAATAAGCTAAGTGTGATGTGATTGCATTTATAATTTTTAAGAGAAAAATTTGAAAACTTTTAAGAGCATTTATTTTCCAAAAATAATTTGTTGGCAAGCCAGACACTATTTTGATTTAGGAGCAATAGTCTGCAAGAGAGAAAAATCCTTACTCTTATAGGCTCTCTTAAAAGGTAGACAGAAAATATTCACAATATCATCTGGTACTAAGAAGTATTGGCAAATAAAACTGGATAGGAATGTAAAAGCAGACTGGGTGGACTACTCTACATTAGCGGATTCACAAAACATCTTTCAGGAAGTGTTATTTGAATGAAACTAGAGCAATGCAAGGAGTCAACATTATAAAGAGAATAGACAATTTAGGCAAGGAAAATCAAAGCAAAGGCTCTGGGACAGAAGCAAGCATGAAGTGTGCCAAAGGGGAAAAAAGCCAGCCTAGTAGTGTGTGGAATATTACCTGGTCAGACTGGAGCATCAGGCAGAATAGGTCAGCACAAAAAGTTTATGTTTTGTGTACAAAGGAAAGCAGTTGAATGGCTTTAAGAGGGATGAATGGGAAATAAGGCTCAAAAATGTTACTTCATGTTTGGTGAGAAATGACATGAAGAATTACAATGGTGACAGATGGTCTGTGAGGTATATGCCTACAGGAGGGATGGTGTTTGATTAGGGTGGCCAATAAAGATAGAAAGCAGAGAATGAGTCTGGATACTGTTTGCTGGAGAAGCAATTGAATTCTATGGATGGACTGGATGTGGGAGCTGAGGGAAAGAAAAGGAATAAGAGTAATTCTATGTTTTCTTGTCCAACATGGGTGGATTTTGGCTCTCTTTTCCAGGTAACAGTGAAAAAGAAATCATTATCTTGGGGGAAAATAAAGAATTCTATTCCAAATATATTAAATTAGACTTTTAGAATTTTGTTTCTTCTTGTTTTTTCCAATGATTATATAATATTCAGGTTATTTTTTAGAATTGTACATTTTAAAAATGTATACCAAAAGGTACCTGAATTACTCAAATAAAAACTAGTAGCATACCTTACCTGCAAAAGTTACTGAGATGAAATATACATATATATATATATATATATATGACAAATGGTTATATCCTAAATACAAGTAGTGGTAGAATACACAAGGAAGAAGGAGTATTGCTTCTGAGCATGGACAACTATGAACAATGTGCCCTCCTTATAGAGCCTTAGCAATGAATGGCCGTACATAAAATACTGAAAAATTGCTCACACATAGGGAGAGTAATATAAGCATTATTACCAAGGTGATCTTCATATCCTGAAAGTCTTTTTTGTGTGTGACAGTCCCGGGGCTTGAACTCGGGGCCTGAGTGCTGTTCCTGAGTTTTTTTTCCATAGGCTAGTGCTCTACCACTTGAGTCACACTTCCACTTCTGGCTTTTTAGTGGTTAATTGGAGTCATGGTTTTCCTGTCTGGGATGGCTTCAGACTGAAATTCTTAAGAGCTCAGCTTCCTGAGTAGCTAGGATTATAGGAGTGAGCCACCAACACCTAGCTCCAATCGTCTTTTTTCCCCTAAGCCACAACGGGTCACTGTGGTAGTTTGTTATTTTTCCCATGTGTTATAAGTAAAATTAACTGGCTTGTTTTAGGTAATAAGAAAAAAAACATTTGGAGCCTGTCTGTTGCTATTGGAATCCCATAATTCTTGGCATCGAAGGGCAACCTGACATCTCCGCATTAGCAATTTTCTCTATTTGGACTTTTGATTATTATTATTATTAAAAAGTAGGAATGAATAACATTTAGTAATCTGCCTTTGGGGCACCTTTTTTTCTGAGATAAGAAGGAACCAATGTCCTGATTTAGTCCATTCTCTTCAGACAGAAACAGTTCTGATCAACAGAAGACCAGCTTATTTTATTGCTGTATATATATATTTTTTGGTATGGCTAATACTTGATCTTTATGGACTAAAAATAGAGATGGAAGATTTCTCATAAAGCTGAAGGTACTAAAAGTGAGGCTAGGGGCTGGGAAGGTGGCTCAGTGGTAGAGTGCTTGCCTTGCATGCCTGAGGCCCTGGGTTCGATTCCTCAGCACCACATAAGCAAAAAAAGCCGGAAGTGGCGCTGTGGCTCAAGTGGTAGAGCGCTAGCCTTGAGCTGAAGAGCTGAGGGACAGCGCCCAGGCCCAGAGTTCAGGCCCCACAACCGGACCAAAAAAAAAAAAAAAAAGTGAGGCTAGCCAGATAGCTTCTTTGCTCACAGGGTAACAAATAGAAAAACTACCTAAGGCTAAATTTGAAAAACAAATGTAACCCCCAAATTCAGATTTTTATGTTGGAGGAGGTCTCATTGCAAGTTGTCAGAACTGACAAATGCAAATTGGATGAGAAATCGTGGCATAAGAATAACATCGCTGTTTTACCCACAATTAACTGTTTAAATTGTTCTAAACCATGTATACGACATATACAATATGTGATGATATTCTTTAATTGGAAAGCCAAAACGTTTGTGACCCCATTCTTCCATATTTGTCTAATATTCTTCATTGATAACCAAGGTTTCATACTGTGCACAGTTTGAGAGCTGTTTAGCAGAGGTTCTAAACTATTTTTTTTAATCCACCCTGGTTCATTTGGCTTCCATGACACTCCAAGATCTATCTCTGATGCCCACAGTAATGCTCCTCCTTCCAGTGGGCACCTCGCTTCTCAGCCACGAATTGAATAAATTGCCAATGGCTGGCGTAAAGCTTGAGTGTGTCAAAAATGTCTACCCACTTCGCCTCCTTGGCGTCATCGCCAGCCTTGAGGGGAAGATGGCACGTTATTTCACCTGTTTCATCGTGGAAGTTCACCGCCTCCGTCTCCATCCACGCGTTGTCCGTGTTCCGAGGATCATCCACGTAGCCTTTATAGATGACAAACTGTTCCTGGCTGAAGAGTCTGTGTAACTGTTTCTCCAGCATCTGCCTCTCCGCCTTCGACTTGCGTAGAAAGTTCGTGGCTTCGGCGCCGAATTCTCTCCTCAGGGTGATGCTGGTGCTCTCTCCTGGATCCATCATCCCCCCCGGAATTGCCCATTTCCCACAGTCCTTCCTTTTAATGGCCACGAACTGCAGAATATTTTTCCTCGACACAGGATGGGTCACTGTGTTTCCCATGCTATCCCTTTTCCACCTGGTGACGATGGGCTCAAGGGCATGATTGGGACCCCAGCGCCCCAAAATCCCTCGGCCAGACATCCCTGTCCTACCTACGGGATTTTTCGGTCTACCATTTCTAACCTCATAAAAGCCTTCCTGGCTCCTTCTCTCCACATTGCCATCCCTTTCGTTAAATTTCGGACAGAAGTTTCTTTCGCCCAGCTGTGGATCTGCCCACTGGGGCCTGGCCAAGACCAAGCTGGCCGTGTACTCCACCGGGTTGTACTCTCTCCACTCAACCAGCCAGCTCACTTTCTCGTTGGGGACATGGCATCGCACCACCTTAGAGCCAGGGTACGGAGACATCCGGGCATTCCTGTGCGAGTTCTCAGCAGCAATATTTGGCTCCCACATGATGATGTTTAGAGGAAACCCATGTGAGGAAAACAAGGTCCCGCTGGCCTGGGTGCTGGGGCGGCTGCTGGGCCTGACTGCCGCGGAGGCCAAGGTCACAGAGAGAGACACCGTTGCCAAAGTCCTTCCCAGGCAGCATCCAGCCAACCACGACCCAGCAACTCACAGGGATTTTGGTCATTCTTGGCTGGGGGACTGGGGCATAGCCTCCACTATAGATCCAAGAGCCCCCGGCGGGGAGGCGGTCACATTTATCTCATAAATGCCCTTTGATAGCCTAAAAGACTGACTGGCGCTCATAACCGACTTGCTCGCTGGGCGCTGGAGACGCGCACGTGAGGTCACAGACGTCGCATGGCAACCAGGGGGGCAGGGAGACCCCCAGCTCCGCTTGACCCCCCATCCCCTGCGGCTATGTGACTTTTTTGTTTGTTTTAGTTTGCTTGTTGCATTTTTGTTTTATATTGAAAGATCTTAAGAGCTGAAAGGGTTCCCAAAGATCAAGAGTCTGTCCAACTAGTGCCAATAAAACTAGCAAAGACAACAGTGCTTTCTAAAGCATTTGCTATTTACAGGTAAATTCGGTTCCCAGGGCCAGGGCCAGGACCATTGTCTGTTTGGATAAATGAAGAATGGACAAGATTACTTACTTAGGATGCTCAAAAGCCAGTGAGGGGTGATTTGCAAGAGGAAGGAGCTTGAACTCACCTGGCACATCGATGAAAATTCCATGTGTTTGATGGAGGTAGTTTCAAAACTTGCATGGTTTGGACTATTTTAAATGAGCATTGGTAACAGTGTACCAGGTGCGAGGCCAAACTATTGAAGGTTGGACCCAGAGGCCTTTGTTCTTACAGGATGCTAGTTGAGGAGGGAGAAAAACAGAACCAACATTGAAATAGCAGTGCTAGGTAATCGTTAAGGGTTAAACAGAGGTTCTGGTACCAGCTCCAATCCTGCCACTACCTCCCCATTACCCCTTCGTGTGGAAATTCTAAAATTTCCTTGTATGGAACATGGGTATATTAATAATGCCAGCTATGTAGAGTTGTACTGACAGCAGCATAGGATATTACATGTAAAGCTGTTAACACAATATATTGTCCCCAGTGCACACTCAACAAAAGTTAGTTTGTATTGCTATAATTAACTTTTTTTTTTACTCTATACCTTGAAAACTTTATGATTAGGGCAGCTGAAATGATTATGGGAATTCAGCAGCTCACATATGAAGTCAGACTTAACCAATGATTTTTCTGTCTGAACAAATTCAGGCTAAGAAGGAACAGCACCTAAGTCTTGAAAGAATATGAAAGGAAAACACATATTTAGCAATTATACTAGTGTGTGTAAGGGGGGGGGGATTCTGCCCTCAGAAAAGGTATTTCATCATTTGAAAAGACAAGTTTAGAATTATTGAGTATGTACTTTACCTAATTGAAACCCAAATTATATTGAGCATTTCTCAAAGTTAGTTCCATGTTACACCAATCCTAATTCTATTAGAAAGGTGGCCAACTAATAGCTGATTTTATGGTCAAATATGTTTAGAGAAGTCTTTATATTTTATCACCTTTCTCCTTTAGAAATTTAGAATGTGCATTATTGTTGGAAAAATCCTGAACGTTCTTACTTTTAAAAAAATAAAAATAAAGCAACAAGAAAATCACCCCCAAACCACTTAATTTTGTTTCATCCAGTATTTTCCAAACTACCTAGCTAAAATATGCTTCATTTATACAATAGCTGCTTAAATTTTAGGAATACACTTCCTCAAGTTTAGAAAGGTTTAAAAACATGTCTATGTACTCAGGAGGGGATCTGCCACCATTCAAAGTTATCACCATTGTCATTACCAGAAAAGACAGCTGTTGAATACCCACCCATGCCCTCATAAAGAACTCTACACTTGATGTGTGAGGGTTCTAGAAGACTTGAAACTCTGAAACAGTGCTGTGATTATAGAGAACAAAATAATAGGAAAAGATTGAGAGCAGAATAGTATGAGGCCCCAATCATCATTTACCATCATTGTCATAAACATTGTTGAGAATTTGCTGTGCACCAGGCACTGTTCATAGTACCACTGGAACAGAACAACGGTCATTAAAGAATATAGTTGCATCTCTATAATGCATATCTCATTGTATTTGAATTTTTTCAATCATGGAATTCTTACTCCTCTTTACCTCCTATAAATGTACTAGGAATAGCACTAGGATGAAAACTTATAGAAGATACTTCATGAATTCCTCACATGAATATTTCCAAGCATCCTGATCTAACTCAAGAAACAAATGAAACAGAAGTGTTGTGTATGGTTCTAGCTTCCTCTTGCCAAAGGTTAGCTGTCAGAAATTTGTTTCTGACATTTGGCTTCTCTGGATCATGGTTCCTCACTATAAAAGGAATCTGTTGGCCTCTGTTATCTACAAACGTCCTTCCGGCATTAACATTTTATGATTCTAGGATCTATAAAAATCTCATTATTAAGAAGGTCAAGGTCAATTTCTGCGATGAATCACAAAGACCAGATGTTCAAACATAAATAACCAGATGCTTGGGGAGAAATACACACACATACTTGAGGAAAACAGGAGCAGAGAAGGCATGCGTGTCATATACAATGCAGAAATACAGTGGGCTAAGGAAGAACTCATGGATCTCGTGAAAAAGGGAATTCAAACCAGGAAATGGGTATTTTGTTTTATTTTTTCTCATCATCAAAGGACAGAAGACAGTTAAACCAGAGGATTTTTGATGATTGTGGTGCAAAACATGCCTAAGGGAAGGAAATAGAACACTGTAGTAGAGACCAAAGAACTATTTGCTGGGAAGCCACCGGAGAGATTTCCTTTCCTAAATTTGTCTTTTGAGGTTGAAATGTCTGTGGTAAAAAAACAAACAGATCCAAAACAAAGCCCATCTGCCAGGGCAGAAAAGTTCATAAGACTCTTATCTCCAATTAACCAGCAAAAAGTCAGAAGTAGAGGTATGGCTTGAGGAGGTATGGCATCAGCCTTGAATGTAGAAGCCAAGCAAGAGTGAGAGGCCCTGAGTTCAAGCCCCAGTACTGATATACATATATATATATATATATATATATATATGCGTGTGTGTGTGCCAGTATAATAATACCAATATAGTATATAATTTTGAGCACTTCACATTAATTATATCATTTAATTCTTAAACTATTTTGAGGTAGACACATGTACATTAATATCACCAGTTCATACTGAGGACATTCTAGTTCATTAAAAATGTGCCCAAGGTCACACAGCCAGCTACAACTATATATTTCAGAACTGAAAAGCTTGACAATCATAAACTCATATTTTATTGATAGCTTAAGAGTATGTTAGATTTGATTTTTATATAGCAAAATGGCACTGTTTTATTATAACTATAAAAAGTTGAGTTGCGTTAAGATGGTTCTGCTAAGTTCATTTTATATGGTGGGGGTTGGAGACAGTGAAACCATTAACAACCTATTGTAGCAACATAGTTGTAAAGAGAAACTGCTCTGAATTATGATCTAGTTCAGATTTAAAAGACAAGTAAGGGAGGAAAAACTAAACTGTAAGTGAAAGTCTAAAGAGAAGGAAGAATAAAAGATTATCAATTTTAACCCAAAATGATCCCAACAGAATGGAGGTGACAGGCAGAAATTGAGAAGTCAGAGAGTTGGGAATGGGGCTCCACTTTTAGGTATGTTTTTGAGACAAATGAGATAAGTAGATGGAACATTGAATAAGTTACTTCAGAACTCAAGCTTCTACCCCTAACATTTCTTAGCTAATGCCACTGTTTCCTCATTCAAAAATCAAAAAAATATGGAAGTGGCGCTGTAGCTCAAGTGGTAGAGCGCTCGCCTTAAGCTGAAGAGCTGAGGGACAGCACCCAGGCCCAGAGTTCAAGCCCCACGGCCGACCAAAAAAAAAAAAAAAATCAAGAAGATAATCTAGAATTAATCCTTTGGATTAATTTGGAAGGTAGAGTTTTAGAGATTAAGGGATTGGATTATAAATTTGGCTTTGAGGTAGAAGAAGAAAAATGGGACAATCATTGTGTTTTTGAAAGAAGTTTAGTAAAATTGTGCCTTTTATAGGAATGGCCTGGGCAGGATAATTAATACAGCTATATGTAGAAGCAAGGCTGTCTAAAAATTAGCCCAAGAAATCTAAAGCAAAATGTATAATGATGACAGTCAAATAGACTTTGTTGGAGCAGAAAGCTTGGGATTATGTGGTGCAAAGGTGAAGTTTTAGGGAAATGAAATAACTGCTCAAACAAACAAAAAGTCTTCCTGACCTCTTAAATACTGTTTTGATTTGCACCACTAAAGCAAACTTCTTTGAGTGTGCTTTTTTATTGTAAATTGCATTTATTCTACATTCAGCTGTTGTCATGATCTCTGGTGGATAAACATAGGATGAAAGCTATCTATGGTCATTCAATTGAGGAGATAAAAGATTTGAATGGGCAGGAATAAGGGATGCCTTCCAATTCACAGCATTGCTCAAGTCAGTCATTTCGACACCTGGGAACCTGTCTTAGAAACGGGTTTTTGAGATCAAAGTTCCATTTAGGTTCATTGTCTTAAGATGCGTATAGTACAGAAAGAATAGGCTGTATGAAGATCATGGAATTGGGGGAGTTTGAACGGTGATTCAACTGGCAGAGCACCAGAAAACAAGGGCAGAGGGGAAAACGTTGTTGTCTTCCACCACAATTTTGTGGATGGATTAGGCACCCTAAATTTAAGAAGGCTTTTTCTTGGTACCAAGAAATCTACTTGGTACCAAGGATCTACTAAAAATTTAGGTTGAACCTGGGCTGAGTAACAATGGATTATTCAGATCCTCTTACATCAATGATATTTGTTATTCAAATTAATAAAATTGTACTATATTAGAATTTTTAAGCTAGATGGTTGACAATGAAATACATGTCTATGGCTATTTTTTCATGTCCCCTGCCTCCCTCTGGAACTTCATAGTATGCCATGGCTGCTGAGGCTGGTGAGGGAAAACAGAGCTGGTAGGAGAAAGCATCAGGAAATGTAAAGGCATTTGAAAAATAGTAGAGAATTTTAAAGAGCAAAGTAGAGGAGCACCATATTTTCACAAATGGTAAAATGATGTGGGGGATGCATCAGGGTGGGCATAGGTATATATCAATATTCATTTCTGCTGACTGAGTACTAACTATATACTAGACACTGTGCTTTTATATTGATAATGAACTGAATGTCTGTGAAACTTCAATTTCACCTTTAGGAATCCTAATCCCCAATGTTATGGTTAGGGGCGTGGGACCTTTAGTAGGTGATTATGTTTTAAGAATGGAGCCCTTGTGAATGGGATTAGTGCATTTAGGAAAGTAATCCCAAATCGCTCTTCTACTTGCCCTCTTTCTGCCTTGTGAATGGATAGGAGAAACTGGTAGGCTGTATGCCAGCAAGTAAGAACGATCTCACCAGAACTCTGGTAAGAGAGAAGACAAAAAGGAAATGTAAAGAAGTCATGAAGAAGAAAAAAAGAATAGGAGAAAAGGCGCCAGGGAAAAAGATAAAGGAAGTTCCGGTTCAGGAAGAAAAGGCTGTACTGCAGAACGTGACTTTGAGGAGTAGTCCCAGAAGCAACAAAGTGCTACACCCAAGACCAGGATGCCAGCCACTTGATACTATGCATTCAAATGATTTCTTCTTTCTCTGGTCTAACTCTTATTGCTTCTCTTGCTTCCTGTGACGAGATAGCCCTGGAGGGTGGAAGGAAGGAGGCAGCCAAAAACCTCTCCTCTAGCCACTGATTTAAAAGGAGTCTCCAGGAGAAGCTATGCTTCCTTCATGTTTTCAGCTCTCCACTGGACAAGCCTTTTTGGATTCTGGCAGCTTCCTCTCTTTGTCCCTCCAGCCCCTGGGGGAGGAGATGCTTCCAGCAGTTGCTAATCTCAAGATTGCCTCACTCTGACCTGCACTTCCAGTTCTTTCAACACATTTGTAACTAATTGGTGGCATTAAATAATCACTGTTGGATTATCTGCTAAAGAAAACTTTACTTTCACTTGGATTCACCTCCCTAGGTCAAAGACACTTTCCCAGTGGGGGAACAGGCAGACATTTATACATAGAAACAAATTCAGCCTCTCATGAGTTAAGGGCCCATAAGAAATTGTGTTTGATCAAACAAATCCACACTAGCTACTAGGACTTGGAAGATCTTATCCTAGATAATATCTGTAAAATAACTGAATTCATATCTATTCCTTCATGATTTACTGTATACACTTTGATAATTTTGAGCCGCAAGGAACATGGCGAATTTTATTCCTCTAAGCCAGGGCTAAGTGCCCATTATGAGGCACATAGTAAGGTGTGGCAGGGGATAGAGAGAAAAGGGAAAGTGGAGGGGATGGCCTGCTTTTCGGAAATGCTTCCTTTGGGCAAGATGAGGTTTATGGTCTATATCAATCAGAACAGACACTTAACAGAGATTCTTGTATTCCTCCAGTCCCAGCAGAGCTTCAGGAGCTGAGAGACAAAGCAGTATTGTTCTGAAGCAGCTTTCCTTTTTCCCATCTGTGGCTTAAGCTAGGTTAAAACCCAAGCCCCTCTTCTTAACAGATCTTCAGGTTAGTGAAGCACATAGTAGTCACTGACACCCAAATCAGACTGATGGCAGCAATACCGGGGGAGGGGGGTGTTAATAGAGGGAGGGGGGAGATTCTACTCCGGAGTCCTGAAGAAATGCTGGAAGATGGTATAGGAGCTGAGTCTAGTGAGAGTTTCAGGTGCAGGGAGGGCTGTGTTCTGAGTTTTCTAGCAAAGAACAGAGCTGGGCTCCAACTGGAAGAGTGTGAAAAGACACAGACATGTGAGGGAAGTGTTGTTTGTAGACAGGAGCTTTGAGGTGACTGTTAGGCAGTTGGCAGAAGGATGAAAAGCAAGCGAAGGCCCAGCTGGTGGGGGGGAGGGGTGGTCTCTGAAACTTAAGGCATTGGAGCTTGAGGCCATGGAGACTCAGGGGAGGAGATTCAGCATCAGAGTGGCAAAAGTTGGAAGTGGAGTTATGACACTAGTTGTAAAACACTAGCCTTGAGCGAAAAAGCGAAGAGACAGCTCCCAGACCCCGAGTTCAAGCCCCAGTACGGGACAAAAATAAAACAGTGGTCAGGTCACTTCTGGGAAGGCAACTTTGAGACCGATTAGAAGCAGAGAAGCACGAGGTAGGGAAGGATTGCAAACTCTCGATGGCAGGGTATATAGAAAGCCTCGACTTCACCAAAGGAGAATATTCATCTTTGAGCTGCTTTTTCTTTTTAACCTATTGATGGTCAAGCTGTGTGTGTGTGTGTGTGTGTTGGGCGGGAAATGGCTTTTGCAGTTCGATAGTGGGAAGCCTGAGAAGTTTCGAGTTTCTCCTTGCCAAGGTCGGACCACTACAGGTGGGCGAGTGCGAGCCCAGCGCGAATGCTTGGCTCCGTGCCGGGCCCCGGACGGGCCGCCGCGCTCGTTCCCTCCAGGCCTAGCTTATCACCAGGGGCCCGTGCCCAGCAGGCGCTCCCGGGAGCGGCGCGGCGGCGGCTCGAGGAGGCCTGGCCGACGGCGGCGGCGAGAGGCTGTGCCCCAGTTTGTGTCCAATCAGGGAGTGCGGGCTGTGCCCCGAGCCGGGCAGCAATGCGTAAACAAACCCACGGCAACTCCTCCGCCCACTTGGCGCGCTCGCCCCGCGCCCGTCGCCGCCGCCACCGCCGCCGCCACCGCC
>NW_012267404.1:345371-516971 GCF_000151885.1 Dipodomys ordii
GGGGGGGGACCCACCTGTGCGCCCCGGCGGGCCCCGCCTGCGAGCGTGCTCCGGGTGGGGTGGGGTGGAGTGGGGTAGGGGCCGCCGCGTACCTCGCCACCCCCCCTCACCCCCAACCGCCCCAACCCTGAGAACACTCCAACGGCGGCCAAAATCCTGCCGTTTCCCCTCTGCCATCGCTTGGGTCTATAGGTTTCTGACTCCAGGCGATTGTACTTTGAAACATTTGTTTAATATTAAGGAAGCAGCCAGCGGCCGTTCGTAGTACACCCGGAACGTGTGGCGGGTGAGCTCCAGGGCGGTGAATGAATCATCATCGCCCCGCGGACGGGGCTCGGGTGATTCATGCGGGGTTACACACACCCGCGCCTATCGGCCCTGTGCCTCCGACCCCGGCTGAGCGGCCCTTCGCCTGCAGTGATGACGCCTGGAGGGGTGGGGAAGAGTTCCTGGCAAAAGGGCCCTGGGAGTTGGTCTCCCCTTCTTCATACTGTAACTTTGACTGTGTCAGGTTCTCCACCTTAGCACCCCCCCCCGTTTGTTTGGTTGTTTGTTTTGTTTTAGAAGGGCTACAGAATTCCACCTGGCTGGGTTAATGAGTTGGTGGAAGGAGCGCTGATTGGCTGCAAGGCTGGGTCCAGTCTCATTCAGAATTTGGATGGAGTCTAGTGAGGGAGGTGTCAGACTTTTGAAGGAATCTTTCTGCTGAACGCGTCTACTTAAATGGCAAGGAAGTAATTAACAAAGT
Organism: Dipodomys ordii; assembly: GCF_000151885.1. Classification (NCBI taxonomy): domain Eukaryota; kingdom Metazoa; phylum Chordata; class Mammalia; order Rodentia; family Heteromyidae; genus Dipodomys; species Dipodomys ordii. The sequence continues at coordinate 346,120 of NW_012267404.1, forward strand.
GTGAAAATCAAGTGGATATTAAAAAATAAGTGGCTCCTTAAATAGACAAAAGTCTTAAAAGACTAGATTTGGGGTTTTGCTGAGTGGTTTTTTAATTCTTTAAAGCACAGATTCTAAAGGGAATCTAGATTTCCATTCATGAATCCTCAATTCTTTCCTCCCAGTAATCTTTTTTTAAATTGTTATTGTAAAGCGTTTGCAGTTACATAAGTCAGGTAATGAGTACATTTCTTTTGGGGCAATGTCACTCTTTCCCTCGCTCTCTTCCAGTTTTTCCTACCGTACCCACCCACAAGTTGCCTGTGATGGTTCTTCAACATGAACTTGACTCATTCCCATCTCACCCCACAGTTGCAGGATTAAGGGTAAAGTTTTCTCATCACTTAGGGCTAACCTCAAATGGCATCGACCCACAGAGGCCCTTGAGATCACTTTACCTCCTGACCTTTCCTGTCTGAAGCCAATCCACAGTCCTACTTTATTTTCTTCATAGCATTCCATCACAGCTTAATATTATCTCTTCCTATTAGAAAGTAGGGTTGGGGCTGCCCTATCTGCTCAATGCTATAAACCCTAGCTTCTGGAATAGTGTTTGGCATTTTCTAGGCACTCTACTTGTTAAGTAGTGAATGAATAACTTTTTCCTGTTGGATAGGACTGTCTTTGACAGTTGAAATGTCATGCCTTTTGTGGGCAAGTTACCAAGGTAGTACAGTTCTAATTTTCTTTTGGTTGATTTCTTTTCTCTTCTGTGCTATTATGTTTTAGCACAAAGTGGGTTCAAGTAGCCGACGCTAATATAAAGAAGCCTAAGGCACATAGAGTCTGGTCAAAATAAAGTTCATTGCTGTGTCAGAGGATTTTTTTTTAATCTGCTAGTTTAAAAAAAGGTAAAACATTGAAGTAAAATCAGCAAAGTGAAATTCTTCAAATTAATATGAGATATTGATATTTCTATGATTCTTCCACCTACCACATCTAGACCAACTTCAGATTTAACTGTAATATGGAAAACTCCATAGTAGGTAGCACTTAATATGAAATATTAATTCAAATGAATGAGATTTCTATAGAGGCTATTACTCTTAATTGTTAATGCTGGTAACCACAGAACAGTAGATAAAATTATTTAATACTGTATTTTAAATTTCTATTGTTATCTTGAAACAAGTCTTGCTACATAGCCCAGTCTGGCTGGAAGCTCACTGTACAGCTCAGGCTTGCCTGTAATTCCTCAACTACTAAATGCTGCGATTACAGGCATACACTGCCACACTTGGAAAATATTTCAAACATCTTAAACTATAAAGAATTAAAGTTATAAGGTAGTAACAATGGAAGAAGGACTTGAATGTAGTGTTAGACACTCTTTTAGAAGCTCAACTTTGATACTTTGATCATTATAAATTGTAAATTTTATAGGCATATTGATCAGCTTCAATCTTATGGTAATACTTACAGATCTCAATACTGACAAAGTTATTGCTAAAGAAGAGCAGGCATCCTCCAGCTCCCACCCCCTCTGGTCTTGCGAACACACCTGGGACTTCAGCTCCAGGCTCCACCTTCTCTTTCAGCTGACTCTCGACCACTTGAGCTGTCTTCACTTCAGCTTTTAGCTGTCTAATTGGATATAAGAGTGTTGGGTTTGTCTATCCAGGCTGGCTCTGAATGGGGATTCTCAGATCTCAGCTTACTGAGTAGCTAGGATTATAGGCATGAGCCACTGACTACTGGCTCCAGTTTTGGTGTTTTGTTTGTTTGTTTTTTGTTTTCTGTAATCGTAGTTGGAGTCACTCAAGTGAGCTCAGAGAATAATTCATAATATTTTTCTTTTTCCCATTGCCTTTTCTGAGGAAACTGAGGCTCAGTGAAATTGTTCAAGATTGAGACTTAGCAGTAGAACTAAGAAGTTTGACTTCCACTGTGGAACTTATCTTTTTGGAAGCTCTAAATTAGCCAGAACACTCAGAGGTGGGAAGAAATAGATTCTGTCATTAGTGAATGAACTCTCAAAGAGTAAAATCCTATCTAGTTTGTACCTCATATGTCCCTTGGACATCTAGGGACTCAAGAAACAGTTGTTGAATTCAAGGCTTTTCTGTTTAACTAGAAATAAGTGTTTAACCAGAAATTTGAAATTAGCAATACACTAAGATTTGTATTAATACCTAAAAAGAAATTACTCAGATACAAAATAAATATAAAAACATTTAAAAAGAAATTACTTAGGTATAAGTGCAATAAAATACACATAAGATCTATTAGGTGAAAACTGTAAAATGGATGAAAAATCCAAGTGAAAATAAAAGGAAAGGGATTTCATACTTATGGGTAGGAACACTCAATATTGTCACAACGTCCCAACTTGATTTATAAAGTTAATGCAATGTCAGAGAGACTTCCAGAGAGCTATTTTGTAGAAATTTACTAATTTAAAATTTTATACAGTAATGTCACAGACTTAGGGTAGCTAACACTTTGTTGTTGTTGTTGTTGTTGTTTTGAGATGGGATCTAGCCCAGACTTCCATGGAACTTTCTATGTAGCCCAAGTGGCCTTCATGATCCTCCACCCCCTCTATGACTCCTAAGTAGTGAATTGCAGGTGTGAGCCACTTTAGCTGGCAAACACATTATTGAAGAACAAAGTTAGAAGACTGATATTACCTAATTTTACAACTTACTATAAAGGTAAACTCATCAAAGCAATGTTGTATTGGCAAAGGATTAAGCAGATAGATCAATGGAATACAATAGAAATCCTAAAACTCTAGAGATCCCATTCAAAGATAGTCAACTGATCTTTGACAAAGGAACAAAGGCATGTGTTGGAGAAAAGAGTCTTTTCAGCAAAAGGTGTGAAAACAACTACATATTGTGTGAAAAAAAATTCTAGATACAAACCTTATACTACTCCCCCAAAACTAACTTAAAATAAACCAGGCATCTGAATGTAAAACTATAAAAATTCCTAGGACACAGCACAAGAGAACATATAGACAACTTAGAGTTTCATGATGACTTTTTAAATAGAACAACTGAGGCATGATTCAATCTTTGCTTGGCTTATTATTTTTTAAAAAATATTCCCTGCAAAATATATGAGCCACAACCTGGGAGACAGTGTCCACAAAAGATACAAATATTTGTAAAATATAGGAATATTTTACAGTTTTACAACAAATATTTTAGAATCTCACAACTCAGTTAAAAACAACTTGGTTAAAAACTGGGTCAAACACCTGAATAGATACTTCACCAAAGAAGACATACATGTGGCAAAGAAACATCAGAAAACAATACAATCAAAGCAATGGTCATATACTGCTACTGTAATACCCCAAGTCTAGAACACAGATAGTACCGAGTGCTGGGGAAGATACAGAGCAACAGGAACTCTTCATTAATTACTGGTAGGAATGTCAAATGGCACAGACATTTTGAAAGACAGTTGAGTGGTTTCTTACAAGAGGAAACAAACTTTCTTACAAAAATAAGCATATTTATATCATGCAGTTCAACAAGTGCATTCCTTGGTATTTTCCCAAAGGAGTTAGAAACATCTTCACAATAAAACTTGAGTGGTGGTATTTATGACAGCTTTATTCCTCACTACCAAAACTTAGAAGCAACTAAGATATCCTCAGAATCAGTGAACTGTGGTGTATGTAGACAGTGGAATGTTATTCAATGCTAAAGTGTAATTGAAAGGAGAATGGACTTGGAGAACAGGGAGGGGATGTGGGATTAGAATGTGTAATGGCTGATACTGCTGCAAGAATGAAAGGAAAGGAGAAATAGAAATGTTAGGGAGGAAGCATTCTGAGAGTTAATGATAAAGGACATGAGGAAATTTCAGAGTGTTTACAATTCTGGAAGGCTTAGTTCTGAGTGCTGATGAAAATACAAGGTGTAGTTGAATTTGAGGATGGGGAAGTGACCCAAGCCATTGGAGGCTGAAGGTCATTGGTCTTCAGGAACCATGATGCCAATGTATTAAAATGATTATGTACCAATGTCAGCATCTGGTTTCTTTTTAAAATTGTGGCATATACATACTAAAGGCTTTCTGAGCATTTAATCCATGGAACTGGAATGGTAAAAGATAGTGAAAAGATAAGGAAATTAAGTTCTTCATTTAAAAGATGAGGAAGCTGTAAAGTTTTTTCAACACTTTGTAGAAATGTGTGAGATGCACAAGTTCACAGACAGGTGTGGTAGACTGGCACTGTCCAGAACTGGGATCCTGGACCCCAGCTGGTAAGGCTGACTAGGGCAGGAGAATAAAGTATGTATGCAGTGAACAAAACCTTGAAAAGCTTCCTTGACAGGTAACTTCCCCACATCAGTGTATGTGACACAAAAGTCAGCTGAGGAGAGTCAATGTGCTCTGACTTCTAACTAAAAGACATCAATATTGAGGAGGACCCATAAAAAACACCACCAACTAAAAACCAGATAAGAAACAGTGGATAAACAGAGTAGATGTACTAATGAAAGTTAGATCGGAAAACACAGGTTGATATAATGCCCCAAATGATCTTATACATTTCGTCTCTTCACCCTACTCCGAAGTTTAGAAGTTTGAAATACGTTGATATTGTCTCTTCTGCCTCATGTTTAACCACTTGAACTATGGCCCCAGCCTTTGGTTTAGGCTTTTTAAGTGAATAATAGCAACTTTTCTCCTTTGTCCATATCAGACCACATTATAGTTCTGGCTGAGCAAGGTTTAGGTAGTATGTCTCTGGGCTATAGAAATTTCTTCTCATCTATTTCTCTTTTTAAGCTTTTTCTTGTAAAGTTCTTTTATTGTAAAGTATTAAGCACACATTATACACAATACTTCTGAAATATATCTACCTGTGTATTGTAAAAAAGTGATCATCTACTTAACCACCATCCAGCTCAAGAACTAGACCAGTTTATTTTTTCCCCATGAGGAATAATTTCTCCTGTTAGATACTTGGTTTTATTTATTTTTTCAAGTTAGTCATGAGTAAGCAGAAAGCAGTTCTTAAGTTTTGGCAGGCCCAGAATGTGTGTTCCTTTCAATTGGAATTATCAAAGGTACAATGTTAGTCTTTGCAGTCATTCTTAAAATTTGTTCTCATAGCTGGAAATCTAGTGTTTAGGTCTGGGTTTTCATCCTTAAAACTTGAAATCTTCATGCCAAGTATCTTCCAGTTTGTGTCCTTTGGATGAAAGTGAAAAGGTTCTGATCCTGTGGATGTGAGAAAAGTCCTCATGCTTGATCATTTTATTTTAACAGTTCTCATCTTCTCTCCTCTACCAGGCTTCAGAAGCAAAGTAGCCAACAATCCAGGACTTTGTGCAGTAGATACAGGTCTTTTTGGAAATACCTGAGCTTTCAGCTCAAGGCACCATAGAGTATATAGGAAGAAAGATAGGAAGAAGTGTGTATGTTAAACCTTGTTTCCTTTAGTTTTAATCTGGCGTGATAAATTCTACCATGTATTATGAATAAAGTATTAGAGATAAAATGTTTTTATTTTATTTTAGTAAAGGATTCTCTTCAATAATATTTCTATGATTAAAAAAGAAAAGGTTGCTGGGGTAAGGGAACAATCAGTCCTGGAGCCTGGTCTGTGGCGGTACATTGGGGGGCGTGGAAACTGCTGCAGTAACCACAGTGGCCACAGTAGCCACAGAAGCCACAGTTAGCCGTGAGGCTGACAAGAAACTGCTAAAGTTCCCATGGAAGCAATGTAGAATTGGATATGAACATAATGAACAAAGAGGAGAAAAACCTATGTGGCTATTAAGGCCCTAATGCCATGTGTGTCAAATTGATATCATCTGATGGTCATGAATGTATTGTAAAAAGAGTGACCAAGGGGCTAGGACGTAGTTCAGTAGCAAAGCGCTTGCCTAGCAAGTGCAGTGTCCTGGGTTTGATCCCCAGTGCCAAAAAAGAAAAGACAAAAAAAAAAAACAGTTTAAAAAAAAACCAGGGGCTGGGAAGGTGGCTCAGTGGTAGAGCGCTTGCCTTACATGCCTGAGGCCCTGGGTTCGATTCCGTAGCACCACATAAGCAAAAAGAAAAAAGCCGGAAGTGGCGCTGTGGCTCAAGAGTGCTAACCTTGAGCTGAAAAGCTGAGGGACAGCACCCAGGCCCAGGGTTCAGGCCCCACGACCAGACCTCCCCCCCCAAAAAAACAAACAAACAAACCAAACAACAATAATAATAAAGCCCTGGCTGGGCGCCAGTGGCTCACACCTGCAATCCTAGCTACTCAAGAGGCTGAGATCTGAGGATTACAGTTCAAAGCCAGCCTAGGCAGGAAAGTCTGTGAGACCCTTTTCTCCAGTAAACCACTAGAAAACCAGAAGTGGCACTGTGGCTTAAATGGTAGAGCATTGGCCTTGAGCTGAAGAGCTGAGGAACAGCACCCAAGCCCAGAGTTCAAGCCCCATGACTAACAAAAAAAAAAATGAGGTCCTAGGTTTGATTCCTCAGCACCACATAAGCAGAAAAGGCTTGAAGTGGTGCTGTGGCTCAAGTGTTAGAGCACTTACCTTGAGCCTATAATCCCAGCTACTCTGGAGGTTAAAATCTAAAGTTTGTGCGGTTCAAAGCCAGCAGGAGCAGCAAAGTCTGTGAGACTGCTATTAACCAGTGGAAAGCCAGGAGTAGAGCTGTGGCTGAAGTGGTAGAATGTTAACCATCAGCAAAAGAGCTAAGGGACAGTGCCCAGAGTTGTGCCTAGTACTGGCACAAAATAAAAATGAGGGAAAAAAGTATGCATGGTATTTTGCCTGCAAGGTTTGTTACACTATCAGGTTCACCAAGATTTCCCAATTCCCAATTGTACCTGAAATAGCACTGGAACATCTGATGATTATTAAGTAAAATAAATTGTTTCTACATTTTAAAATACAGGAACATTTAAACTTCCTACTGTTAAGTGAAATAAATGACAATAAGTAAGGAAATTACATTCCTTACATCAGATGTAAGCAAATAAGGTAAGTGGGCACAATCAGATATGTCTACAGATCCCAAAAGCAATGAATGCTAAAGGGCTTAGAAAGATTCATTTGTTTTTGTTTTTTTTTTTGTAGTAGTTTCTATGGTTATGAGATTTGGTTAATGGGACTTCAGATTCAGTTTGGTAGATTGAGGGCTTAGGAATGTGGCTCAGTAGTAAAGAATCTACCTAGCCTAGCATATGTATAGCCCTGGGTTTGGTTTCACAGTGCAAAAAATAATTGTTTTGGTAGCTTAAGCCAGTATCTCCTGAAACACTGTGGTTCAGTTTTGCATCAGGATGACAGATACCTGTAATAAACAACTTGAAAGCTTATTTTGGCTTTCTACTTCAGAGGTTTTAGTTCAGGGTCACTTAACGCCTGTTACTTTTGGGCCCGTGGCAAGGCAGAACATTGTGGCAAGATGTGTGTGGCAGAGAAAAAAAGCCCCTCACCTTATGGTGTTAAAGAAGCAGACAGAAAAGAGGGGCATATATCCCATTATACCATTGAAGGACACTCAATTGATGACTTAATTACCTTCTGCTGGCTCCACATCCTAAAGTTTCTACCACCTCCTAATAATGCCACAGATGCCAGCCAAACATGTGAGACTTTTGGGGGGAACTCTAGACAGATAGTATAAAACATGCCATGTAATAATGGTGAACATGAGAAGAGGAAACAGCTAAGTGAACAATGTCAGCAATGTTTTAGAGGATGAAAACCAAATAGGGAAAACTGACTTATAGTGGTCTTTAATTGGGTCTAGGGTGAAAACTGGGAATAATTAGAGAGTTTATCCCCCAGAATCCCCCAGAAAGGCTCCACATTAGAGGCTTTGAGCAGAGAATAAGCTTCAAAATGAAGGACAGGTTGAAAGTCTGAAAAAGAAACTAGAACTTCACTCCTAAGTAGCCAGATTAAATCCTTTCCAGAGACTAGAATTTTTTTCCCTCTGGAGAAATTGAAATAAATGACAGGTTCTGGCTTTGGAAATGCCAGAGAAAATAGAAAAGTGTGAAATGATCGAATGAAAGGACAGGAATTTAGTGAAATTCTGCATACAAAAGAGTGGAGCCCTGTATTCTTCACCACTGTTTCAAGGATAGCCAGGAAAATAGTAGGCAGGACATCAAAGGCCTATTCTGTGGGTAAGATGAGCAGCCTTAAAGGAAAGACCTATGGATACTGACATTGGATGTGCTATCATGGGGGGAGGGGGGGGAAAGGCTAACTGCTATTCCTTCCTAAATTGAAACCATTAGTCAACAAACCAACCTCCATACTTCTCTCTTCCCTGATGAAGTTGAAAGTTGAAACAGAATTTGTGTCTTGTTTGTAAAATAAAAATAAATAGCAAATGGTTAGGAAACATGAAGGAAGCTTTCAACAAGAGAGACAGAGTAAAAAGAAGAAGAGAGAAAAGAAATTGTGGAGAAAGCAAAAGTGCAAGAAGGGGAAAATGATAAAACATCCAACATGCCTACAACTAATATGTAAATAGATGCGAAAATATTCCTTCTATAAAATAGTAACAGAGACCATAATATCATAATAAGGGAATACAAAACAGATCATAGCAATTAAAATTAAAATGGTAGCTTATACCTTTCATAGGAGCAGAATCAGGAAGGTCGTGAGTTCAGTGGCAGCCCAGGCAAAGTTAGTAAAATCTTACCTCAGATAAGTAATTTCTTTTAATGTCTGGGGCCATACCTCAAATGGTAGAACTCTTGCCTAGCAAAGTGGAGGCCCTGGGCTCAATCCCCAGTACTGTTAAATATAAAATGAAAAAGGGAGGAAGGGAGGAAAACAATTCATTGCACAGGCTAGGAAATAAAGTAAAAATAAGAAACAAAAGAGATGGAAAATAGGACAAAAAATAGAACTAAAGGATTAACAGGTATATTATCATAATAGTAAAAATTCCAAAGACTGCAGAGGAAAGGGGGAGAAATTACCAAAGAAACAATACACGAAAATTTCCAAGAACTCTGACATTAATTTGAGGATTAGCCACAAAAGACAAGCAATGTAGAAAGCTTGTCCTATAAAATTTCATATGCTAAGGAAAACGTAAATGTGTTAAATCTTACAGAAAAGATGGGTCACATGCAAAAAGATTGGAAAGTAGAATGTTATTAAATTTCTAAGCAACATTGGATTTCTAAGATTAATGGATTCATTCCTTCAGAATACAGAGGGAATTTTTTTTCAATCTTTAATATTGAACTATTGTGTGGGAGAAAGAACAAAGACATTATAAAGGCATGAAAGATCTAAAACTTTATTCTCTATGCATCATTTCACATGAAGCTATTGGATGCCATTAAAAAAAAATCACAACGTGGGCATAAACCAACAAAGAACAGTATGTGGAATTCCAGAAACAAGGTAGTCAGACCCAGGAAAAATGAAACAAAATTCTAGAATAACAGTAAATAGAAACTTGTGTAATAGTCCCAGAGAGAAGTCAGTCCAGATAAGAATAGGAGGCAGGATGACTCCAGGAAGGGTAACTTAAAAGAAATTTCCAAGTATAAAAAAATAGAAGAGATACTTCCATACCTTTAACAGAGTGTAAAATAGTCTCTTCCTGGCAAGCTCAAGGCCCTGACTTCAACCCCTCATACAGCCAGCCCCCAAAAAGAAAAAAATACTTCTTCAAAGGGATTTTCTAATCCATTTGAGATGAATTATGAATTCATAAAAACCTGGCAAATGGGGAAAAGAAATTGCCCAAGAAAAGAAACAGAATGCAAGTTTCTCAGCAGATGATATATACATAGGTCATAATCACATTAGTGTGCCAGTTAGCTTGTAAAAAATCTATGCTGTTGTAATAAACAGTTCCCTTCCTCCAACCCCCAGGTTGTGACTTAAGAAAGTAATGTATTTTTTTTTATCTCGTGTCAGTTCATAGTAAAGGACTCACATATGTTAGGATGTCTGTTCTACATAGCTATTCAGGAGCTAAGATTTCTTCATCTTACTTCCCTGCTATCCTTACTTAAGTCATTGACTTAAATGCCTATACTTAAAACCTGGTCAGTAAGCTCATAAGAACAGAAAAGAAAAAAATGGGATAAAGATTTGAGATCTAAGCTTGGAAATAACATATATCACTTTCCTGCATTCAGATGGCAAAAATGTAATCACGTGATCACACCTAGGGGAAGTATTCAGAACATTTAACAACTGGTAGCCCAGTCATTGACAAGTCAGAACACAGGTCTTCTGCCCTGGGAAGCAAGTCCTGAAGGCTCTTGCAGTATCAGATGTTAACCATTTCTTTTCTGGATTATATGGATTGGTAAATTGGAAGATCTAGAAGAGGAATTGGGAAAGGCTTACTGTAACTTACTTACCAGCTGCTTTGGAAATATTTGAATAACAATTGGTATATTACTACCAAAAACTAAACAGTAAATATTGACCCTGGCTTATACCTGATTGCAATGGAGACTGGGAAAAAATTAATATGATTATTTTAGATTAATAAGCTGGGTTTATAATGATACATTTATAAACCTATTAATTTCTAAAATTAATTAACTCAGAACATATTTATGGATATAAAATTAAATGTCAGAAGAAATAGCTAAAATGTTTCTGTATTATTTGTTTTTGAAGGTGAGTGGGGAGTGAGGCACAAGGTGTTACTATTTAAAAAATTTAAGCCTAGTAGTACACTTCGGATTTTTTAAAAATTTTGATCTGTTATTTAGGTAAAAATAAAATTAGGGAGAGAAAAGTAATTCAGTGTAATAAGTGAGCCAGAGAAGATTTACATGTCTCAGATCCTCAGAACTACGCATATTAAAAGAAACCTTATAGCTTTGAAGTTAGAATTCTCCCTCCCAACTGTGATTCCAGCACTCATTCTGTCTCAGAATCTTTGGAGGAGCTTTTTGCAACTTCAAATTATTGCCTTGTCCCAAAGCTCTGACTTACTTGGCTTTGGTAGGTCCCAGGGATCAGTCATTTTAAAAAGCTCCTAGATGCTCCTGATACAGTACAGGCTAGCTCTTCTGGCTAAGTAGTATTTAAACATCTTTGTTTCTGCTTCCTAAATATCTTTTGCATTCTTCCCACCTTGTCCTTACTGTTTCTGTATCTAGTCAGATCTTCTCCACCCTCAGGTGTGAACTGATGGATCTTTCAGGTCAGGAGAATAGGAGGAAAGAAGGGAGAAGTCATTTAAATGACCATGAAATAATGTTAATGCCTATCAGAGAGCTAGTATTTCTTTTTGTTTTGCAGAAACCACTTAAATTTGATGACCTTATCTTGAATTTCCTATGGGGTAATTTTAGAGCTCAAGTTCAAGTGAATTTGAACTTAATAACATTTTGTTTTATTGCTGCCTCTTCAGGCACATCATCTGTACCATCAGATTCCCCTCCAGTTATTCTGTCTCTCTTTGGTTTTCCTCCTGACTTTCCCAGTTAGTAGTATTCACCACTAGCAGCATTTGCAGTTTTTAACTAAGATCACCAGCAGTTTTTATAGCTCATTAGTTTCTCTGTTAAAGAATTCTTAGACAAGTGCATAGCAAGCAAGAGATGGGAAAATATAAGAACTATAGTGGATCCTTGATATCTATAGGTATATATTTCTAAGGGGACTGCAAAGGAGGAAAATCTACAAATACCCAGGAAGTATATGTTTGGTTCTGTACCAAAATGTCTTATTTTTCCCTTAATACAGCCAACTTCTGCTAAAGATACACTTCCTATCAAAAAATTCTAAAATTTTCATTTTATCATTTAAGTTTAGGCATATTAAGTTTTACCATTCTTCGAGGGAGGCTTATTTTCACAAAATTAAGGGCAAGGAACACCCAGATAATCACGCAGTAATCTAAACATGACTAAATGCACATGGGCATTTAAATTTTTGGTTTTGAACTGGGCACCAGTGACTCACGCTTGTAATCCTAGCTACTCAGGAGGCTGAGAGCTGAGGATCGAGGGTCAAAGCCAGTCCTAGGAAGAAAGTCCGTAGCTCTCTTTATCTCCAGTTAACCACCAGAAAACCAGAAGTGGTGGTTGTGGCTCAAGTGGTAGAGTGCTAACCTTGAGCTGCAGGCCCCAGAGTTCAAGACCCACGACCAAAAAAACTTTTTTTTGTTTTTTGTTTTGGAAACCTCTTGATTTTTTAAAGATTACTATTGCTATTGTTTTTACCACACTTGGTCAAAATCATGTGAGTTAAATCTGTGAGTAAGGAGGGGGCTTACTGTATATTTCCCTAGATTATTGGACTTCGAACCTCAGAGATATTATATACAAGAAAGAAGGAAAGTTGGTTGCATAAATGAGATAAATACTTCAGGTATCAGAGGAAGCCTTCTTTAAATAAAAAAATTGAACTAGACTTTTTTCAAAACAAGTTTCAGATAAAATGTCCTTATTATCTTTCCAAAGTTCCATTCTCTGCTTCTGTAGAGTCATCTGCCCTCAGGAATCAGATATTTAAGTGATCTGCTCAAAGTCAGTTCACCTTGAGCCAGGACCTTGCTTCATGTAGTGCTAAGACTGGACTCTAGCATTCTGGCTGGTTTTTGGAGGCTTGCTACATATATATATATATATATATATATATATATTAGCAATTTTATTTATTGTGATAAGTGATTACATAAATTTCACAAATTTCACAGTATTGTGAGATAGTGATACTTAAATCACAAACACATTCTAAACTTCATGAGGCAAATTGTCTTTATCATGGTCTATAAAGTTTATGAGTTCTATGAGCTTTGACAGTTATTTCTTCCACATTGGGTGAGGTGATATGTACATTTCTTTTCTTTTGCTTAGTGTCAGCTTTTCCCTCTTTCCTACTCATTCCCTCCCTCCCATTGCTGTCATTGAGTTGCTTAGTTCGCTTTTATCAATGACCAGTGCAGCTGATGGGTCTTGCTGTTGTATGTTTTCCCGTTTCCCTCTGTTTCTATGTCCTCCTCCTAGTTTCCCTTTGATGTGCACATATAACATATATACCATATATGTGGTCAGCAGCATGGGGTCATTTAGTAATGATTAGACCAGATGAGTGGAGGTCCTTTGTTTCTCGAGTCTTGTTTACTTTGTCATGTATATTTATAAATGTATATATTTATATACATTTAAACAACTGAGCCCAGGGTGTGATCTGTTTTTGAGACAGTCTGGACTCAAACTTGGATTTTCTCTCCCTCAGCCCCCCAAATATAGACTATTGGTATGTGCTACCATGTTCAGCATAGAGTATGAATGATCTTTACAGTGAGAGATTGGTCTATCTCATTAAGTCTTGAGTTTGCTCAGTTGATTTAAGACCTTAATGCTTCACACACATGATGATGCACATCAGTCACTGGGAATAGCATTACTTTGCAGGTTCTGATTCAGTTGTTCTCAAAAAGAGCTGCCATGTTCCTAGGGGTCACTGCTAACCTGCTGACTACACTTAGAGAAACAAAGTCTGACTAATAGTTGCTTCTCAATGGTTGCATGTTAGAATCATTTGAGAGCTTAAAAAATACTGGTGTATGAAATCAATCTATAATGATGGTGATTTAATTGTTCTAGGGTGGGGCTAAGTAATAATGTGTATATAGACAGTTATGATTGACACGTTGATATATCAGATTTGATCTTAGCTTGCAAATAAGGTTAAAAACCATCGCTACAAGCCAGGCACACTTTCACTGTGACTCATAGGTAAACATCTTCATGTGTTGATTTTGTAGCAATCTAGGAAGCACTTTAGATAATTTTTCTGATGTTAGTATACCTGTTTAGTAGATATAGTCCATGGAGAAAAGGTTTCTTTTTATTTCTAGATTCCCAGAGATGAGATACAGGTGACTATCAGGAGAACACAGGAAGAAAAAGTATCTTTTCATAAAGAATTTAGGTATCATCCAATAGAGGAAGTGATGACTGAATGAGAATTTGATTGCTTTTTATTCTTCTGGTTTTTTTGTTTGTTTGTTTGTTTGAATAAGAGATCAATGTGGATTCTTTCTGGATTATCATGAAGTTCTATACATTTATTCTTTAGTATTGTGTATATACTTATATAGAAAGATATTACAAAGTTTCTGTGTAGCTTTTCCTTTGCCAATAATCTAGAAAAATTTAGTGTCTTCAAAAAATAACTTGAATAACTTAGCATTAATCTTATGATTAATTATTTGATCTGCTCAAAAAACATAGGTCTGACTTCAAATGTTACTTTAATATTATTACAAAGGTGATTTTAGAAGCAGAGAAAAATGTTTCATATATGTTAGAATTACATTAACAACTTCTTAGAGACAATAAACTATGAAGTCAGAAGATTGAGTAAATTCTCCCCTCTATCTTCCCACTATTCAGTATTAAAATAGGCCTTTGATTTTATTTCCTTAAGATCATTTTGTCTACTTCATAGCCACTAATTTGAATCAGAGGCTCATTATTTGTTATTTATGTTAATTTCCACAGAGACCCTTCCTACCACCATCTTGCCCCTTAGAGTTCTTGTGTCAGGTCCTATCTTGTGAAAATAAGTCTATGGCCTCTCCATGCCCTCCTTTTCAGAAAGAAAAGTCCAAATTACAGAGTGTCATTTAGAGCCTTTGGCCCTGGCCTTACTCCTTCTCTATCCTCATCACTGGTCATGTGTCAAGTAGCACTTTGTTCATTTCTGAGCTGAAACTGAGGATTGGGCAAATGATATTGGAGAGTTGAAAGAGAAAGATGATGAGACATGGAAGAACAGGGTAGGAGTGGAGGAAGGGTAGAGGACTCCACAGAAGTACTGGGCATTCAGTCTCTGAGTTGAGTGATCACAGGTTTACAGTTTGAGCAGCTGACCTGTGACTGTAGAGGGACAGGTATGAGGGAGGTGGAACCTTGTATTCTTCCATCACCTAACTAGGACATCCTACGTGTCATATATGCTGGGACCTCCACCTGAAGTACTTTATCGTTAATCTTCTTTACCTTTTAAGACCCAACATGGCACTTTTTTCTTCTCATTTTTCTCTCATAGTATTTGGTCTTCTCCCTCCACTGTCTCCACTGTTCCAATAAACAGTTACAATTAGTGCACTTACTGTTCTGCAACAAGTATCTCTCCTAGATTGTATACTCAGTCAGGTTAAAGATATGATCTTTTGAAATCTCAATTTATATTAAGAAGCCTGATACATAGTAAATACATGCAAGAAATATGGAGTACACGAATAAGCAATTTATCAGTGTATTGTGAATCTGTACTTGCTGGGTTGGAGTGGTCAAATGAATTCTGTGTAGTAATAACAAAAAATTAGGTTGTTTCCATTTTTATACTGATATACTCTTAACCAGATGTCAAGTTAATAATAAGATTGTTTCAGCTATGTACATATATGTATATATGCAGATAAATAGACATGTATCTGTACATATATGTATATATCCATCCATGCATGTATATGAATATATATAGTTACCCATCTACATAAAAAATGGAATGGAGCTGGGAACTGATGGCTCAGGCCTGTAATCCTAGCTACTCACTGCTCAGGGAACTGAGATCTGAGGATCACAGTTCAAAGGTGTGGCACAAATGGTAGAGCACTAGCCTTGAGTAAAAAAGCTTAGGGGACAGGCCCTGAGTTCAAGCCCTAGGACCAGAAAAAAAAGGAAGGTAAAGTGATCAAAGACTCTTCATAATCCTTAATTATTTGTAGTAACAAACTTCATAGAGGCATGCAGAATGCACATGATTTATAATCTCTCAGATGGGCCTACTTGACTAGGAGGACACAGATGAAAGCCTGAAGAAACACACAGACCAGTAGAGAATACATTCTCAAGTTGCGTTGAATGTACAACTTAACTATAAAAGTGTCATTTGAAAGCTTTCCTTCAGTCATATGGAAGCACATGGAAATTTTAACTGATGAAACATGTCATATAGTTTAAAAAATGTGATAGCCTATTCAGGCTACTATAACAGAATGTCATAACTGGAGAGACTATAAGCAACAGAAATTTATTTCTCATACTTCTGGAGACTGACAAGGCTAAGACTGTGGCATGGACAAATTGGTCTGATAAGCACTTTCTGGTTTCTGGAATTCACAAGAAGGAACTAGTTGGCTCTTCTGGTTCTCTTTCATAAAAGGAACCAAAGGCTTCTTCTCCTGATAATATCATATTGGAAGTGAAGATTCTACTGTATGAGGCAGGGCACAGTGGTTCATACTTGTAATCCCAGTTACTTGGGAGACAGAGGTCAGGATGATTGCAGTTTGGGCCAACTGGGGAAAAAGACAAATTGCATCTCAGCAAATAATCCTAGTGTGATGATTCATTACTCATAATTCCAGCTACACAAGAGGCCATAGATAGGAGCATTGCAGTCCAAGGCCAGCCTTAAACAAAAATATGAGACCCTATCCAAAGAATAACTGAAGCAAAACAAAACAAAACAAAAATACAAGGTATGGCTCATATAGTAAGTGGATTGTCTGCCTACCAAGCATAAAGCCCGAGTTCAAACCCCAGCTGTAAAAATAAATTTAAAAAATAATTTTACATTATTCTTTAGGAATGAGGAGACGTGTGACTTGTGTCCTGGTTGAGATGTTTTACTAAAGGTTTGTGATGTCAGACTGACTGCCCCACATCTCTAAGCTTTCCATTCTCTGTGTATAAAATGTGAGATTTGTTCTAAATTACTACCAAGGTCATTCTGAATCATCTCTGATTCTAGAAAGTTATGAGACATAGCCTGTAACCATGGTGAGGGAAGTTGATTGGTAGCCCTAAAAATAGACTTATTTTGTCCTTCTGTGTAACAGTGATGCTTTCTCATTGAGAAAGCCACTGTGTGTATATTGCCTTAATAAACCAATTTTGTGATTTTTTTTGAGATGCCAGCTGCTCACAAGTGAATAGAAGACTGTCTTAAGAAATACCCAACACATGTTTTAAATGTGGATCTGAATTATTGTGCTGTTTTTCATTCCTGTTGTAGGTATTTCAAAAAAAACCAGAAGGTGGTGATTTGGTAAATTTAGAAAGTATTTCACTTCAGGTCCTGCTGTCTTTTGTGTTTGTGTGAGAGCCTCATTCAAAATAACTTATTTATCTTCTCTTAAAATATGCTTCCCTTTATTTTTGCCTTTCTGCTGGCAACAAATCCGTATCTGCAAATACAGGTTTTTGTCAAGATCCTTGTGTCGGTAGTTATTGTTTTCCATCCAGACACCCTCACATTTTACCCATTAAGCCTTTTGATTTCATGATGTATTGTGTCATAAACTTGTCTATTGTGCAGTTATGTCCTAAACAACCCTCTGAAGTCACTCTGAGGATACAAGATGTATGGCAATGCTGTTTGGTGATTGTTCCCTACCCAGAATGTTCCATCTGAAGTGAAACATCTTGCTGTAGTTGAGACAAGCCTTGCGGCTGGTAAGCAATGTTTCCCGGTGTGTGAGCATTTGCACTAGATCCAGCCCTTTGAAGTAGAGAATCATCTCATTAAACAAACATTTTAATGCCTACAGAAGTAGCAGAAATACAGTTTTCACTCTCTTTATTGTGCAATAATTGATAGCTAGAATGTCACATCACTGGGAGGTTAGATAATTGCTTACTGTCTCCGAGCTTCAGTTTTCTCCTCCATAAATTTGGATTTTCTTTCTAAAATAGTTTTATTTATGGATTTTATTTCTAAAATAAAATTTTGGCTCCAAAATACACTCATATTTCTTCTTTCCGCCATCTCTCTATTGCTTATTTCCTTTTTTGTCTCTTCTTCTCTTTCTCTCCCTTTTTCTTCCTCCTCTCCCCTTTAATTCCTTTCTTTCTCTAGCCTTAAATCTGTTGATATCAATCCGTGTGTCTTAAGCTTAAATTTATAATTAGTCTAATTTCTTATGGTACTTCCTTAAATTAATATGTGTAGAATTGTGTGTGTGGTGTTTGTTGTATTTGTGAGAGAGAAAAAAAAGGAAGAGACAGACAGACAGACACAGAGAGAGGTCAAAGATGATTTACAGGGTCAGGCCTGATAACTGAAAGGATGAGTTGCTAATCAGCTAAGATACAGAAGGCTACAAATGGAGATACCTGTGGTGGAAGAGTTAGAGGTCAGTTTGTGTAGAAGATGTGTTTTCTGGTAGATATCACCTGTAGATGCAGAATGTAGTAGGCAGGCCTGGCACTGGTGGCTCACGCCTGTAATCCTAGGTACTCAGGAGTCTGAGATCTGAGAATCATCATTCCAAGCCAATCTGGGCTTGAGACTCTTATCTCTAATTAACCACTTAAAAACTGGAAGTGGCACTATAACTCAAGTAGTAGGGTGCTAGCCTTGAGCATAGAGAGGCTTGAGGACAATGTCCAGGTTCAAGTCCCACAGCTGAAAAAAAAAAAAGGATGTAGTTGGCAGAAGAGTGGCCTCCAAAGATGTCCGCATCCTAGTCCCCATAACCTATCATCTTAGCTGGCCCGAGGGACTTGACAAATGAGGTGAAGTTAACCTTGAGGTGGCAAAAATTTCCCCAACTACCTGAATGACCTTAGCCTATTTGCATGAATCCCTACAACTAGAGTATCTTTCCTACGGTGGTCTGAGCAGACTGTGACCATGGAAAGAATGGCCAGAGAGAGGTAACATTGTGATTTTGAAGATGGAAGAAGGATTTCATGGGCCAAGGAATGTGGATATGCCTGGCAAGAAGTAGTAGGCCTGGCAAGGACATGATTTTTCTCCTAAAGCCTCAAGAATAGGATACAGTCCTCCCAGGAGCACCTTGATTTTTAGCCCAAGGAAATTTATATCTAACCTACAGAACTATAAGATAATAAATTTGTGTTATCTTAAGCCACTGAGTCTGTGGTAATTTGTTACAGCAGACTTGGGAGGGGGGAATATAGAGAGCAAACAATTGTATAAAATAGTCTGGAGGTAAGGAGAGAGAGTTCTGGAATTTGAAAACATTGAGGCAGCATTTAAATGCAGGGACTAAATGAGATCACCAGTAGCATGAGTAGAAATAAGAGCCAGAAGAGAACCGGGGATAGGGCCCTTGGCACCCAACATCAAGAGGCCAGGTGGAAAGAAAGAAACATTAAAGCATTTGGAACATTATAAATCAAAGGATGGAGGAAAATGAAGAGGGGGAGAGATTGATTCTGGTGGCACATAAAGCTTATCAAGGGAGAGAGGGTGGTTGCATGTGAAGATATCATGAAAAGTAAGGTGATGCTAAGGAAAATAATTTGCTGCTATCAGAAAAGCAAAGTCCTTTATTTTTAAGACAGAATTAGGATATGTGTGTAAGCTAATAGGAATTATCCACTAGAGAGCATAAGTTGATAAAAGACAAAGTAGAGACTTTGTTGGGAAATATCTTTGGAGATGTGTGGAGCATGAGGAGGGTCATCTGACAGGAGAGTGCATAGTTTATTATGACAGCCATTGAGAGAGCTGAGAGGATAATGTGGGTAGGTGGAGTGGAAGGAGATGGGGATGAATCACTGGAAGACAAGCTACAGCCTCTCTCCTGAAGAGACACAATCTGTTCTGGAAGTGGAAATTTCCAGGTACTTTATACCCTATCCAGGAAATAGAAACACATATTTTATTTTTTTAATGATACTATGGGTTGAATTAATCATATTCGAAGAACTTTTCAGCTTTCACTCAAGGACCCCTCCCCCCTTCCCCAGTCCTTTTGCTTTTAGTTTGTTTCAGATAGTATGTCATGTTAAATTTTCCTGGGACATTTTTGCCAGGATTACAGGTGTGCACCACCATTCCTGGCTTCACTTCTTCTTTTAAATAAGAGAAATTAGATAGGTTTCTTTTAGAAGTAGGAGTATCAATGGTCTGATTGTCTGATTCTGAGTGACAAGTCATCCTACAATTTAGTAACTTAAAAAAATGATCACTTGTTATCTCCTACAGTTTCTTGAGTTGAGAATTTGGCATCCTCTGGATTGTGTGGCCATTCTTAATTAAGCATCCACAGTGTAGGTTCAGAGCTGGGAGCTGGGATCATCTGAAGATTGGTGCTAATCTGAGACATCCAGGTTTCTGGCCATGGCCCTCTTCATGAGTATTACTTCACAAGGATGGCTGCAGCAGTATAAAGCTGTAGACAATGAGAGCTCCACGAGCAGTGTCTTTATGACAGTGAGTGCTGAGGTTCACGGAGGGCTCATCATATCCAGGCATCATGCAAAGGCAGTGTGGATAGTCTAGTCTTTAACTTCTGGAAGGTGTGATTTGTAAGATAGCCTGTTTTTACAATGAACTAATGGAGATTCAGGGAGATTAAAGACTGGCATAAGTTCACAAGGGCTTCTGAATTTATTGATGAAAGGACTAATGTGTATCAGGTGATAGAGAACATTGCACACAGAGAAGTGCAACCATAGTTCTCTACTGCTCCTCTGCCATGCATACTGGGGTAGCTTTTACACCCCCCCAGTCCTGCCCCATGCGCATGCACGCGCACACACACACACACACACGCACACAGAGCTTCCTTTCCCCTCCCTCCAGTAACAACATATTCAGTTTGTTTAATTATATTTCTACAATGTCTTTCCTACTTCTTTTTTGAGCTGAAAGCATAAATCATGTTAGTTCTACTTTCAGTATGTGGATTAATCTGGAAACAGTGTTAGGAAAAGCCACCTAAGCTGACTTTTAAGACTTTTGAGATAGTAAACTATTGGTTTTTTAGAAATTTTGATATAAAAGGACCCAGGTAGCAGGGTGCTGGTGACTCTTGCCTAATCCTAGCTACTCAGGAGGCTGAGATCTGAGGATCATGGTTCAAAGCCAGCCCTGGCAGGAAAGTCCATGAAATTCTTAGCTCCAGTAAACTACTTAGCAAAAGCGGGAAGTGGTGCTGTGGCTCAAGTGGTAGAACACTAGCTTTGAGCACAAAGAGGCTGAGGGACAACACTCTGGTCTTGAGTTCAAGCCCCAGGACTGGCAATACATAAATAAATAAAATGCCATATTTATTTTTACTGGTGAATCCAATTTTTTTGTAGCCAGATGTAGAAACATTATTCTTTTTGCCTAGATTCATAATTCCATTTAGGAAAGAGTTCTAGGGACTTTTGCAGATTAACAATGGATTCATTCAATAAATGTTTATTCACTAAGTTCTAGACACTGAGGGAATGACTCTGTCAGTGAACATCTAGACAGAAACTATCTGCTCTCACAGAGCTTACACCCTCAGGGGTCAATAGTAAATAAACAGCATATGTAACTTAACATATAAATACTGTGGGAAGATATCTCTCCTGAGGATGGGGAGCAGGAATGTTAGATCATGTCATTCTACTCAGGCCTGTTCCCATGGCTTCTCCTCTACTACTAGTGGAAACCTTGAAGGTCCTATATAATCTAGCCCCTCTCTCATCCTCAGCCACACCTCCTCCTGGCTGGAAAAACCTTGGGCATCAGCCTTGTTCCTGCTCATGGCATTCCCCTTTCTCCTTACATGTTCTTCAGACTGGCTTCTGATCCCTCCTTGCAGAGCCTTATAACCTTTTTGGTCTTTCTCAGATACATCTTCTCTCTAGTGCCTCTTCTGATGAGCTTATCTTAAATTTCAGTCACCCTACTTACCTTACTCTCAGCACCCCTATTCTCAGGGAAGTGACAGCTTAGTCGAAGAGTAACTGGAAGCTCTGTTGGGAAGAACTTTGGGCAGAGCAGAATATTACTAGCTTCTTACCAGGACCTCTGGCTTTCATTTGCTGGGAAAGTTCTCTATAAAGGTTCTGCCCAGTGGAAATGCCATGGGAATCTCCCTGACTTCTGCATTAGCATTGATTCAACCTTGAGCTTACTTTGTGGGAATTCCCAGCATGGTATTCGTTTGTCCTTGTCATACTGCAGGCTTGCTTGTGTGGATTGGATGTAGTTTCTTGGTATAGTAGACCCTCTTTCAGATGGCTGAGTCTGCTCCATGATTTTGGGTTGGGTATTGTTTAGGCTTTCAGTCTGCTTCTCTCCTTTAGGAAGGCCACTCTTGTTTTCTTCCTAAGATGTTTCTCTCTTTCCTCATCTTCTGTAGTTACCTCATCTGTCTTCTCAGCTTTCAGTTTCACTGGCTGTGCTGACCTTTTATGTATTTTTTTGTTTTGTTCAGAAACAGAAACTGCATCTCATACATAATTGGCTGGTATCTGCCCCATTCCCCCCCCCCCTTTTTTTTTTCTGGTCGTGGGGCCTGAACTCTGGGCGCTGTCCCTAAGCTCTTCAGCTCAAGGCTAGTGCTCCACCACTTGAACCACAGTGCCACTTCCAGCTTTTTCTGCTTATGTGGTGCTGAGGAATCAAACCCAGGGCCTCATGCATGCAAGGCAAGCACTCTACCACTGAGCCACCTTCCAAGGCCCCTCAGTCCCATTTTATTGGATCCTTAACTTCTTTTTCTGGCTCTATCACTTCTTGGTTTTGCAACATCAAAAGAAAGCCCCTGCTTCCACAGGTAAAGTTCCACAGTATGTGGACTTTGCAGCATTAATAAACGAAATGTAAAATATGCTTGTCATAGGTTGGGTTTCCTGGGGAAACGATTCTGAGATAATATTCTATGTGCAAGAAGGATGTCAAGGAAACCTAGGGGGGCACAAGAGAAGTTGAGCGGTGGGGTCAGCCCCATGAGAAGCTCTGGAGCCTGAACAGTCCTTTAGAATTGTCTTAACATTAGCTGAGATAGTCAGGTCTTTATTCCCCAGCTTCTCAGTCATTGCATGCTGACTGCCTTGAAAAAATGACCTCAGGCAAAGAGGATTTCGGTAGCTGACATTATTACTGCAGAGGCCAGAGTTATCCTAGCAAGGACAAGAAAGTATTGCTGGAGGTATGTCTAGGCAATGCCTTCAGCATCTTATGTGTATGTAGTTGTTAATTCAGCACTCATTCCAAGAATTAATGTGGAAGAACCTTTGAGAGTTTGGGATTTTATTGAAAGGAGGGATGGAGAGTGGAAAGGAAAAGGAAGAGTACTACATTTCTATGCACTATTACTGGAGGTTTTGTGAATAGAGCTCAGTCTTTCAGAAACTCCAGCCATATTGCTACACACTTTAGGAATGTCCTGCCCAACTAGGACCTCATCTCATCCTCTGCTCATTTACATGTTCACCTCACTCTGTGAGTGGGCTCAACCTGCTCCCAGAGTTCAGGTAAAAGTCACAAGTGGCTAAGAAAGCTGCCTCTCAGCATTGAGAGGTGAGCCATTGAAGGAACACAGAGAGGGGAATGCCAGCATCTGCTTCAAGGGACTGCCCCAAATTAAACCTGGGTATCCTGAGCTTACTGGCTTAGGGTTTTCTGGCCAAGGTTCTTTACATCAGTTATTGAACCTCACCCTATTCTTAGCCCCAAATATTTCTACTTAGAGTAGAGGTACAGACAGAGTAGAAGAGGTGGTCCTTTTGTGGGAAGGGACATGCATACATATATACCTGGAAAAACAAGAGATTTAGTGGGCATTGGCCACAGCAAGTTCAGATGATGCCACTAAGAGCTATACACCACATATGTCAGTGTGGAGGTACTGCTGTAAAGGGTTGGTACGGAAGAAAAAGTGTTTCTTGTGTCTGTTTTTCTTCTCCATTGAGTCTTGCTAGGCACCTATGGCTCATGCCTGTAATACTAGCTACCTGGGAGGCTGAGATTAGGAGGATCATAGCTTGAGGTTAACCAAGTAAGATTCTTCAACCAGTAGTTGGACATAGTTTCACAGGGGTAAAGGTTTCACTGTTACATCTCTGCATATGTTCACACTGTATTCCCATCAGTCTTTCTCCCTCTATCATGCTAAAATTTTTTTAAGAGATTGAATTTTGAAGCTGAGAATAGTGGAACATATCTATAATCCCAGCTACTAGAGAAGTAGAAAGAGGAGATAAAGAAAGTGGGTTGCAATTTGAGGCTAACCTGGGCAAAAAAATGACAGACCTTACCTGAAAATGTTTTTAAAACACAAAGGGTAGGGGTATAGCTCAAGTGATTAAGGACCAAACTAGCAAGGACAAGACCCTAAGTTCAAACCCCAGTTTTGCCAAACATAAGAGATTGTGTATAGAATAGATTCTTGGTGGAAATTGAAACAAGATTGGCATCGGCTGACTAGTTTTTCATCCTATTTCCACCACCTACTGATCATTGAACAGTGGGCAAATTAAAACTTGTGTTTCTCCTCCATGGAATGGGTAGATAGTAAAACCTAATTCAGCAGAGTTTCAGAACACTTCCTGAAGTCATTGATGTAAAAACATTTAATCCAGAGCTTCCATGTAGGAGTTTGATACACAGTTATCATGAGGATTATTGTTGACAGAGGAGAATGGAGGTTAGTTAGACAAGGGAATGACTGGCATGGGTGAGCAGGAGATTCATGGAAAAAAAAAAAGAAATGCTTGAAGAGCAGCTTCTCAGAGACTGAGAAGTGATGGGGAAGGCATATACAGTTGTAAAGGGCTGCCCACCCAGATCAAATTCTCAAGGGAGCCTGACTCCCATCAAGCAGACGCTTATGGGGAATCCCAATATGTAAAATGTATAGCTAGACCTACTGATTGAAAGTGAGGTGGGCAGCCACATTTCTCTCCTCTCCTTTAACCACCTACAGTCTCAGAGAACTCTGAGAAACCCCAGATTGCAAGAACCAAAACAATTTCTATAGAACGATGTTTTTTAAAGGCTACTGTAACACCTCATTTGTTCTGAATTGAGTTAGCTTTCCAGAAGACAGTTGTTTTGTGGTTTTTTTTTTTTTTTAAAGAAAATTCATCTCGGCTAAAATGTTGCTTAAGTATAAATTTTTGTTTAAGTTTATTTTTTTGCCTTCTTAACAAGGCTGAGTGAAAACTTTTAATCTATTCTTGTTGATTTTTTATTATACTACTGAGCATTTAGTTATGGTTATGTGCTTTAATGTGGTGTTTTCTAAACTCAGAGGTTCTGGAGAATTAGAATGGTTGATACTCACTGTACTTAAGGACTTGTTAGGTATAACATGGGGCACTTTCTAGATACAGGAGCCAGGCTATTCATGCTGTATCCTTGCATCTTACTAGCATCGTGACATTGGGCAAGAGTACTTACCCTCTCTGTTTCAACTTCTGTTCTCTATATTGAGAATAGTCATATTTTTTTAAAGTAATGACATATAGTCATTACTTAGAATAATACCTGCATATTTAAATGTTTAGGAAATTTATCTGTCCCTGGGAATGAGGCACAAGGATGATTGTTATCTTGGAACATTTTTAGACAGGACTAGCCAACGATCACATAATTCTTTAGGGCAGTATGCCTTTGTATAACTCACTATTGTCTGTTCACTGAGACCTACTTCTGTAATTTGTAGGTATGAAATTTGGAAATAATTCATCTGTGATGGAGAAGATACTCCCCAAAAGTTATAGTTTTATTGCCTTATAGGACACTAACTGATTTTATAGCTAAATTAGCAATATAATTTCACTACTTTGGCTTTCATCAATTGTATGCTTGTCATTGCTGTGCACCACTGAACCAAATGGGTCATCTTTCTAGATTCTTCATTAATTAACCAAATAAAATTTTAACATATATTCAATATATATTTGTGTAAAAGTCATTTTTTATTTTGTAAAACTATTGATTACTTATTGTTTCCTATTTTCTCTAACATGCTTTGTTTGCATTGTTTGATTTTGAAATTGAAATAAGTCTTATATTAATGTAGGCATTCTGTAAACATCAGTATAGGTAGCTAAAAGTTTTAACCTGATTATTTTAGGTTGCTTATTTTTTGAGAACATAATGATTTCAGTAAGATACACATTTCTGACAGAGTGTTATGTCAGTGTTAGCTAGTGTAACTCTTTTGTTTGGTTCTCATAATGTGCTTGTACAATTATGTGGTGGTTACTTTTGTGCCAGTCAACTGGATTGAATTTGAAGGTACTTAGTGGATTAGTAAAGCACACCTGTGATTGTGTCTATGTGAGCATTTCCAGAGATTATTAACTAAGGGGGAAGACCCACCCAGAATGTGCATGTACCATCCAATAGACTGTGAGCCAAGATAGAAAAAAAAGAAAGCCAACAGGAATCAGCATTTTTCTGCTTCCTGGCCACCATGTTAACCACTTTCCAAAATGAGTCCTTTCTCCTTTAAGTTGCTTATGTGAGATATTTCATCACAGCAACTGCCCAAAAGTCTTAATAGCAAAAATTAGTACAGAGCAGTGGAGGCACTGTTGTGAGTAGACCTGACCATGTGGTTGATAAGCCTTAGGAACTGATTTTCATTTTAGGTGGCATGTGGAAAAGTTAGGGAAGCAGGCTAGAAAGCCCTTGATGCTGTAAGTAGAGCTTATTGGGCAATTCCTGTAGATGACATTGCCTGCAGGAATTCAGAGACTAAGTGCTTGGCTCATGAGGTTTCACTTGGGAACAAGGACTTTATTAGGAACTGGACTAACAGTCCTTCATGTTACATTCTGACAAAGAGTTTGCCTATGTTTTGACTGTGTCTTCAAACTTGGAGAGACGCTGAATTCAAAAGCAATGGAAGAATTAACTTGGCAGAGAAAACTTGAAGACCACATAGTATTCAGGCTGTGGTATTTGATATTTCTAACTGCTTTAAGCCAGGTTTATAATGAGATTCAGGAGCAAAAAGAATTTTTTAAAAGCAAAAAGCAGAGTAGAATGACTTGCAAAACGTGCAGTTTAGCCAGAAAAGTAGCAAGGTGGAAATTGTGGATGTGGAGTTGTTAAAAAGCTTAACACCTTAAAAAGGAGCTGAGAACCATGCTCTAGGACCCAGAAAAGAAATCTTGAGAGCATCTTGGGAATTGGCCAGACTCTTCCTATCCCGGGCTCCAGAATATAACATTGTAAACTCTTCTGAAAGGCCTTCCTTTGAGAAGAAGGAGTTGCTGAGAGATTCTGCTCCCTTACAGCCATCTTAAGGAACTATTTTCTGGGTTTAATTGCTCAGGTGCTCACAGGCCACTGCAGCCATGATCCAAGTGGGCCTAGATTCCACTTGAGCTGGTGTCAGAATTTGGTGTCATTCATTTGGTGCTGGTTTTGCTGCTAGGCAGAATTTAGGAGTTAAAGGGCCATGGAGGGTTCCACCAAGAGTTCAAAGGAAGACCTGGGATGCCACACAATGTGGAGCAAGGTCAAATTCTTTGCAAAGAGCCTCCAAGAAGGCAATGTATAAAAACCTGAGAGAGTGAAGCCTAAGATGCAGTGAGACCCCAGCATGTTGGGAGATGGCAGGAATGTGAAATACCTGCTGAGGGGAAAAACACAGTCAATGAGTAAAGCCATTGAGCCTCTTGGGAGCTGCAAACAGCAAGATCATAGGGGCAGTGCTTCCCCGGACAGTTGGAGCTCACATCATGTCACCACAGTGTGCCCTTGGATGCTGGATATAGAATTACAGGATTTAACATTTGGGTTTCAGTTGTGCTTTGATTTGATCCTCCCTTGCTGTTCTCCCATCTCTTCTTTTGGAATGGAATGTTTACTCCCTGTCATTGTATCTTATGTTACTTTCTTGTTTTATTTTATAAAAACTCACAGCTAAGAGTTTGCTGTGAGTCCCAAAAGAAACTGTGGACTGAGTCTAAACAGTGTTGGAACTATTAAGACTATGGTGAGTCTTGGCAAGGGGTCCAACATATTTTGCATTTGGAAATGGACGTAATTCTTTGTGGGGAGTGTTGCTGAAATGTTACGGTTTAAGAACTCATGTTATATTGTCAAATTGATAAAGAATGGGCTTCTGGTTAATTTTTATTTCCAGCTTGTAAAGAAGATGAGTATATTGGCTCAAACCAATAATTCTAGATAACCTTCAAAAGCAGAGAACAGGGGTTCATAGTTCGAGGCTAGCCCAGGCATGAACATTGACAAGACTCCTTCTTAAACAATTGCTGAGCTCTGTATGCCTCACACTGTTAGCTTAGATACAGGGGAAATGCACTGTCTGGATACAGTGTCATGCTCCTGTCATCCCCAGTGACAGAAAAGCACAAGTAGGAGGATCATAGCCAAGCCAGCTTGAACACAAAAGCAAGACTCTATCTGGAAAATAACCAGTACTAAAAGGTACTGGAAGCATATCCCAAGTGGTAGAGTGCCTGCTTAGCAAATATGAAACCCTGAGCTCAATCCCCAGGATTTCTACAAAAATGAAAAGAAAGAGAAAAAATACATGTGTGTATATGTGTGTGTGTGTGTGTGTGTAAATACACACACACACACACACACATGAAGACATTTCTAGGGACTGTTATATCATGAAGTCTCTGATCTGTTGGTTAGTACCTTGATAGATTATTTTTGGAAGGTAGTGAAAGGTAAAAGTGGGGCATAGATTTTTCAAGGGTGTGTCCTTGGGACTACATTTTTCTCTGGCACCTTCCTATGTATCCCTTTCTCTGCTTCCTGTCTGCCATTATATGAACGGCTCTACTACCTGCCAAGTTGGACAGAAAAATAAGTGTGTATGAGGAAGGCGCCTATCATCCAAGGTGACTGGGGAACATTGGAATGGAATGTCTCTATGGAGTAAACTTGGCTGCATTTCCCTGGGTGGTCCTCTCGTTATGGAACTGCTTATCTGTCTGGAGAAATGATGTTGAATAGATAGAAAAGATAGACCCATTGATCAGTTTGTATGAGTAAACGGTGAAGTCTCAATAATGGCCCAGGAATGGCTGCATGATCTTGCATTCCATCCCTTATGTTCACCCCTTATTTTGTCCACTGTAGCCTATAACATTCTGCTTCAGTGCCTTTACACATGCTTTGCATTTGTTGGTATACTCTTTTATTAGTTACCTACCTATACAGTTGAGTCCCTTGCTTCATTCAGGTCTTTACTAAATGTCACCAGACTAGATAGAGTCTTTCTCTAACCTCCTTGTTTTAAATACCATTGCCCTGAAGTTTCTCTGAGCTTTTTTTCCCCTTGATAGCTGTTGTTACTATCTGACTTACTTATTTTGATTACTGCATGTTTCCTTCTGTTAGAATGTAAGTTCAAAGAGAATAATGACTCTGTCTTGTTCCCTGACTTATTTCAGGGCTAAGAACATGGCCTATCATGCTGTAAAAGAACTTGGGTGGTTTATTTTCAAAAAAAAAAAAGAGAAAGCTTTTAGGGGGAAAAAAGGTTTCTTTTTTCCTAAAATCATCTTTATATTAGAGATATCTCAAGACCACTTTAGTGAAAGGTGGAGTTGCTGAGAAGATACTTCTACAGAGCAGTTATAGGATGAGGAACATTTGTTATTGTGTTGCTTTTCCATCTCTGACTTTCTTATATCTAATTTTACATTTGACTGATTCAAAGCTCATGGAAAAGTTGTGGAAGTATTTAATGAACAACCATAAATCCCTCATTTAGAGTTGCCACATTGTCTTTACTTCTTTGTATGTATACACATTATTCTAATTTTCACTGAACCATTTAAGAATAAGTTCTAGATAGGATACTTCTAAATACTTGAATATGTATACCCAAGGAGATACAATTGACACAGGAAATGTGATATTGATAGAGTAGTATTATCTGATGTGCAGATCTGTCTCTGATATCTTTTATACCAGTAATAGTAACTACAATGAAGTCCCCATCAGGGAAACAGTCCAGGATCACACATTGTATTTAGTTGTCATGTTTCTTTAATATTAATTTTCTCAGTCTTTCATTGATGTTAATACTTCTGAAAAATATAGATCATTTGTTTTCTAAAATGACTCTCAATATAAGCTTGTTTTATACTTCTCCATGATTAGAGAATCAGAATAGAGAATCTGGGAAGAAATGTCACACAGATGACATTGTGTCTTCATAAGTATACCACCCAGCAAGTACATGATGTCAGATTTGCCATCACTACTGTGGTTAACTTTGAGCACTCAATCTGGATGGTGTTCATTAGATTTCCCTGTAAAGCTATCTTTTTTCTCATTATAACTCATAAATTTGTAACATAAAATTTAATTATATAAGTTATAGTTTCTCTGTGAAGAATACTGCAAAACTATGTAAATATCCTATTCCCAAGAACTTTTTAACTGCATAGTTTTAGGATCCCTGGAAATTGTTGCCTGAATCAATTAAATAATATCCTTGCGAAATGATGGATTACATAACTCATTCCTTATACAAGTTGGCATTCTGTTGAAAAGAAGAGGCTTTTCTTTCCCATTTGTTTGTTTGCTTGATTGACTGCTTAATTATAAATATTGACTGAGGATTATTTTCTTTAAGTGTATCATATAATCAGTTGCTATCATTCATTGTAATGCTCATATTATCATACAATTGCCCTATGTAACTTCACTGATCCCTAAGAGACAAATCCTTGGTGCAGAGAGGAGTAGCATTTTTAGCCTATTCAGAGTGTTTCTCAGATTTTAATATGAAGATCCTTAGGCCCCAGATTCTTCATTCCTGTCAAGTTCCCTCATAATGATGATAGTCCATGGACTGCAGTAGAAAGTATCAAAGCCATTTCATTCTGAAGGCTGGCCTTAAAGAGTTAAAAAAAAACATTTTTGCTTTTTGTATTCCTATAAGAATTACCTCATTAGCAAGGTAGAGAATGACCTTTTGTAAATTCATGAGCTCTGGTAGCACAGGGGAGGGAAGAGACACCTTGCCTGCTTGATTCCCAGAAAGTAGGATTACTAGGATCACTGTGATCACCACATTTATGCTTGATTTTGCATTTGTCTTAAAATGTTGACTTTCAGAGAGGTGGCTTCAGTTTTTGGTATCTGGGATTGTGGAAATAGTGACATTTTCAGTAATGGATGTGAATCTACCACTCTTCTTCATTAGTTTGTTATTATTTATTGATATTAAACTCTCCTCAAATTTGGGAATGAGGACATGGTTCATGTGATAAAAGCAATTGCCTAGTCATTTTGAGCCCCTTAGTTCAAACTCCAGTGCTGCCAAAGGATCGGGAAGACCAAGGCGGAGGAGGAGAGAGAAGGGGGAGGAGTGGGAGAGGTTGTTCTTTTCGTTCTGAGAATATGAGATAACTGCCACTGGCAGATTTCAGTATCTCTTGGTTGAATAATTTCTCTTTAAAACTCATTTTAGACAGATTCTTGTCAGTACTGTGGTCATTTGTAATTTGTAAACATTACATTCATAAAAATTCCAAATATACATGGTACTTTTTAATTGCTCAATAACCTTGTTTAGCTTATTTTCCTGACATAATTTTATTTGCCCATCTGTTATTGGACATATATTTTCTCCTTGGTTTATTCTGTTAAGAATTGACGCTGTTTTTTTCTTATAGAAGAAGAAAACTTTACAACTGAGGGACTCCCCTAGAAAAGGTCTTAAAGGATACTGTAGAAATCAGAGGTCAGCTGCTGATATGAAATAATGACTACGTAGTTTATTAGTCACAAGTAGGAATTGGGGAATGAATGAATGTGGAAGGCATTTATGTCAATTCAATTAACAGAATCTGAAAGATTTCCAAAATGAGTGCTTTCACTTTTTCTTTCCCTCCTTTAATCTCTACCATTCGTTCTTTGCTTTTCTGGCATTTAAATAAGATAGCTGATCATAACATCAGATTTCTGTAAAGCTTCATCAAGTTCTGATATAAATGACTCATAATTTCTTAGGTCTCATTGCTCTCTCTTAGCTTCCCATTCTTTGCATCCCTGGAGAGCGAGGCTAGATTTGTTTCCCTTATTGAAAGAACCTACCTGCTGCTATAGCCCTTGTCTGTACGAGAGAGGGCTACAGCTTTGGTGATTTGTCCCATGATCACATTACAATACTTAGAAAGTTCATTTGATAATAAAACAGTAGTTAGAATTTCATTCTCCCTCCCTCAATAACATATGTCTAATAGAATGGTGTTTAATATAGGCACAATAGGAAAATATCTTCTCTCAAACCTACCTAAAATCTAATAAACTACTTAAGTAGATATCTTTAAGTCCTCTTTGTTGGAGGATGTCACCTGAAGGTTTCTAGTCTCCAGCTGTATAACTGGCTTAAACTTGTAAGAGATCATTGTCCCAGGGGCCCAGTTGTTGCTGTAGAAGCAAGGACCACAGAACTTCTGGTCTGTACAGGCCACCATCACAGTATTCTAGGGTTTGTCCATGGCTGAGTGCCCAGCCCTGTGGAGAGAAGAAAGGCTGTTCAGTGCCTCTAGTGCTAGACACCTGGTACCAATTAGATCACACCTGCTTTCTGCTGTTTGGTTTCTCCCTCTCTTCTATGAGCTACCCTTTAAAAAACCATTGAAACCTAAAAATATTTCATAGTCTAGCTCACATTTCCATATATCTCTTTATAATCTATGAAAAGGACATGGATTCTTTAGCTAATGGGAAACAAGAGGAAAAGTTTTACCTATTCATTCATTGAAATGTAGAATATCTTATTCTTTCTGACACTGAAAAATTCTCAGAAGACCTGCTTCCAAAAACCTAGGACTGTCAACATCCTTCACAGTGCCCAAAACAGTGTTTAACATGTGTTAGGGAATGGGAATTCTTTATTGAATACATGATCCAAAACAAGAAAGGATGGCAACTGAGTACATTGTGTTTTCACATCTCATTTATCAGCTATTTAATTAAATGCCCAAGTACTCCAGCATGACCTCATCTTAACTTCATTACACCTTTAAAGACTGTATTTCCAAATAAAATCACATTCACCAGTACCAGATTTTAGGACTTCAGCATTTCTTTTAGGGGCACACAGTTCAACTCATAACAGGCATTTAGAATGGATTTATGCAGTACTTAATGGGAGATACTTAACATTTAATGTGGCACATTAAAATGATGACATTACTAAACAAAATATAAAAAACATGAATTGTTTACATGGTTGTCAAGTATGGATATTATAAATGTCAACTTTTAAAAACAATTCTACTAGTTGGTTTTGTTAATGGCTAATTTATTGTTGGATGCTTTTAACATGAGATGTCTTAGTTGACATAAAGACTTCATTTAGGCTGGAGGGGTGTATTAAATGATAGAGCACTTGTAGCGAGTGTGAGGCTGAGTTCCAATCCCAGTACCACTATCAAAAAAAAAAAAAAGACTTCATGCAAGAACTTATGCTTGTGCTTATAAGTTTAGTTTATGACTACAGAAAGTCATTTCTAGTAGAAATCAGTGTTCAACTTAAAACCTCTGACATCATGGGTTAAAAAGGATTAAAGAATAAGAAAATACTGTGACCTACCAATTTATAATAAGCAAATTTTGCAGTAAACTTCCTGGCAATACTTGTGATAAGCACCATCCTTTTAACATTTTTAGAAAGTGAAGTATCATTGTAAGTTCACATCAGCATCAACAGTCCTTAAAACTTATGAGAGTACATGTATTTACTTTTTTAAATTCCTCTGGCAGTTCTTTTAATATTTAATATTTAAATGATCTGATGCCAAAGTCTCCTCTTTTACCATTCAACAAACATATAGGTAATAAATGAGCCTCAGTCTTGGTGACTTAGCACAGCTAAGTGCCTTGAAATCCTTTCCCCTATTCACAGATTCTTTTTGATTTGCATATTATAGCCACCTTAAAAAAAAAAAGAAAGAAAGAAAAAAGAGAGTGAGCTAGGCTCCAATGGCTCAGGCCTGTAATCCTAGCTACTCAGGAGGCTGAGATCTGAGGATCACAGTTTAAAGCAAGCCAATGCAGGAAAGTCAGTGACTCTCTTACCTCCAATTGAGCACCAAAAGAAAAAACAAAACAAACTGAAGTAGAGCTGTGGCTTAAGTGGTAGAGCACTAGACTTGAGGGGGAAAACTAAACAAACTCAAGGACAGCGCTCAGCCCAGAGTTCAAGCCCCAAGACACACACACACACACACACACACACACACACACACGAAAGGGAGAATATTGCAAGTATCTATCTACATTTTAAATTTTTTGTTTAACATCATTGAAATAAAAGCACTCTTTGCCTTAAGCTAATCAAACCAGAGCTGGTTGCCACAGCTGCAGTGTTCTTATTTTCAAATGTGCCCTCTCTTGTTGCAGCTGCTGTGTTTCAAAGGTGATGGGATGGTGGGCTCTCACCACCCTGTTCTTCAGGGCCTCCTCTCGGCCCAGGATCCAGGCTGCTGAAGCTGGCCATGGTGAGGCTGGAGTTCACAGATAACACACTCCAGCATGACTTCCTGAGGTCAGGCCAGCTTACAGCACTCTCCGTAAGTATGCCAGCAGATAGCTAGCTGACTGCTTGAAGCCTGCTTTCTCTTAGGTCAGTACCTGGGAATTCTAGACAGAATGGGAAATTACATTCTCTTTAAATATCACCAGGAATTTTTAGTGTTTGGAAGCCACAAGTGTGTGGCCGTGCCTTGTCTTCGGCAAAAGTTTTTTCCTTTTCTCTCTCTTAAAAGACTTCTACCATTGTGACATAGTAGAAAGGTTGAATTACTACAAACTTTTATAAAACAGAATTAAAGAATATTTTCTAGCCAAGTGTCATAGTACATACCTATAGCTAGCACTTTGGATTATATTGAGGCAAGGAAGATCATGAATTTGAGACCAAACCTGAGCTACATAGTGAACCCCTGTCTCAAAAACACAAAATGTTTCTAAGTCCCTGGAGTGTTTGATGATGATGATGACGATGAAACTTCTTAGAAACTCTTTCAATGAAGTTTTATTGGACTATGGCTATATCCATTAATGTGCATATTCTTTTAGGTAGTTTTATCCCTCCTTGATCAGAGTTAAGTAGTTGCCATAGAAACTATTTGACACTCAAATCATAAAATATTTACTGTATGTTTTTCAGATAAAGTTTGCCAGCATCTGCTCTGGGTAGTACTTCTTCTTCTTCTTCTTCTTCTTTTTTTTGGGGGGGGGTCCGGTCATGGGGCCTGAACTCTGGGCCTGGGCACTGTCCCTCAGCGCTTCAGCTCAAGGCTAGCACTCTAACACTTGAGCCACAGTGCCACTTCTGGCTTTTTTCTTTTTGCTTATGTGGTGCTGAGGAATTGACCCCAGGGCCTCAGGCATGCAAGGCAAGCTCTCTACCACTGAGCCACCTTCCCAGCCCCTGGGTAGTACTTCTTGATTACACAATAATCTGTTTGAGTATGTGAAAGGACCCTTAGGGATTTTGTATCCCAAATCTAAAGCAATTTTATATTTCAAGTCACTTCATAAAGTGACTTGCCAAGGCGCCTACTATTGGCTGGAGATTTTCTTTTATCTATTTTTAAAAGGAGAAATTTTTAATGCATGGTGATATATAGTCATAGAATAATAATTTTTCAGTTCAGAGTATTTGCTTCCAATATTTATGTATAGAGAAGGCAAATTGTAACCCAGAAAGTAACTTTGTAGAATCAGAGTTAAAAATGGTGGCTGGTAATTTTGTCTAATAAGCTGCCTTTGAGTTGCATCAAAACACACACTCCTTGGAGAGGTAGAGAAGGGAAGAGATAGTAGGAAAAAAACAAAGGAGGGGTAACAATATTTGACAAGAAATGTACTCATTACCTTACTCATGCAAGGTACATACAGCATCTTTACAATAAAATAAAATTTAAAAACACGCACACATCTCTGGTTCCTGGCCCAAATCAATGTCTCCTAGTGCTAGGCAGGGTTGCTAACACATATTGCTCTTTACATTGCTCTTTTTGTACTCCATACTAATCATTCTTTTTCTGTTTACATAAACTTTTTCCAGACAGAGTAGATATAATTGATTATGGCTAGGTTTACTAAGTATACCATGTTTCTGCCACTCCTGCCTACCTAAACTAAACCCAAGCCATTCCATTGGAGTTTTGAATGTTTGTAAAACTCTCTGATTTCTGTGAACAACTATTCTCTAATTTCACCTTGACATCACCAACTTAATCCATTGCTTTCATATTTCACTCATTTGCCTCATAGAAAACAACCTTATTTTCAAATTCCTATAGGGTAAAAAACAGATACCTTGAAGCAGAGTTAGATAATTAGCTTTTGTCTAAGGCATAAAAGCAAACAAGTAGTTGTATGAAGGTATTTGATCTAATTATTTGTTTATCATGAGGCCTTAAGTTATGTCCTAATGTTTCATTGTCATTTTTATCTAAATACTATGGAACAGTATAGATTAGAGATTCTTAAAGTTAATTCAGCAAGCATCTGTTGCTCTAATATGCAGTGAATATTAGTTAGGTTATCTAACATGTTGATGTGATATGTACTTTTACTATAGCCATGTTGAGAAACCCAAGGTAGAGTTTGGTTGCTTGCACCAAAACATGAAGCCAGTAGAGATTGTGTCCATATTTGAATATGAGCAGCCTTGAGTAGAAAGACAGACATCATATATTTACTTGTTCACTCACTCGTTCATCCATTCAACAAAAATTGAACCAGAATCTGTTATGTTTTAGATTCAATTCTGGTAGTTAACAGTAAGGACCAAAGTTGTCCCTTGTGTACTTTAAGCGGTTAATGCTTTTCTGTACATCCATCTTATATTTTCTTCTGTTATCTAACTTAAGATGCTTTAATGATAGTACTTTTATCGCTTTCTCATCCATCAGGTGTCAGATATTTTATAATTGGAAGGATCTTTTCCAGTCAGCTGAGATAACCCTTTTCCAACAGAAGTAAGCTTGAATACAGATGCAGTTTCTTTCCACTTGAAGTGTGGAGGGCCAGTTATCACAGCTTCTGAGACTTGTGTAAAGCTTATTACCCTGAAGGTCAAGAATTAGTATTTCTAGTTGATGTCTCCTGGCTTTCATTGAAGCCAGTTTTCTCTTTGGTTTGCCACAAACCTGGGAAAAAGTCAGATTACCTCTTTAAATAGCTGAAGATAAAATGAGTTCAGTAGTTTACCTTTTTTATTTTCAATTTTTTTTCTTTTGTGAGGAGGCTCAAATTAGAATTGAGAATAGAAGGGAAAAGGCCTTATCCTCTTCTAGTGCTCTGTCAGCTTCCTCCCTTTATTTCTCCACCTGTCAGCCAGCAATGAATTACC
This sequence comes from Dipodomys ordii, assembly GCF_000151885.1. Taxonomy (NCBI): domain Eukaryota; kingdom Metazoa; phylum Chordata; class Mammalia; order Rodentia; family Heteromyidae; genus Dipodomys; species Dipodomys ordii. Next base: position 383,173 of record NW_012267404.1, read on the forward strand.
ATAATGACACTGCTACAGTGTCAACTCATAACTAAAACCTTATGTCCTTCCTTGGTCTTTCTTCCTAAGGACTAAGGAAGATGCAATTCCTGGTAGATCTGGGAACAGATAACTCAACTGAAGGCTCATTAATTATGATCCAGCATGGAGAACTTATATTTTAATGAAAAAAAATTATGTTACCCCCTCATTAAAGGGGATTTAATAGTCATTATACACTACTTCAATTTCACTACTTCTTAATTTTTTTAATATAAGAACTAGTTTTCTTTGGATTTAGCAAAATATCTAGGTTTCCCCTTTTATTTTGAAATTTGGGGTATGCTAAATATGGACATCAGAGGAAAAAGAATTTCTGACCATTGCATTTTTAGTTTGTATTGATTTCATTACTCTGGTTCCAAGTATTCATTCCACAAACATTCTTTGACTATATTGCATCATCCAAACATTTGTTGAACCTTTGTAATAGCATTGCTAGGTACTGTTCAATGTCTGGTATTTTCAAAATTACTACTATACTTTAACATTTCTTAGAGTGCTTCATAGCTTACAATTTGAAAGACATTTCTTGTGTTAGGAGTAGAAATGCCAGCTACCAAGGAGTTGGAAACAGAATGATCATGTTTTGAGGCCCTTTTTATTCAATCCTCAATCTCAAATTTAAAAAAGAAAATTCTTACCTGTTATCTCACTACATGATTATTATAACATGTAAGTATATAGAAAAGGGGCTGGGAAGGTGGCTCAGTGGTAGAGCACTTGCCTTGCATGCATGAGGCCCTGGGTTTGATTCTCCAGCACCACATAAGCAAAAAGGAAAAAAGTCCGAAGTGGTGCTGTGGCTCAAGTGATAGAGCGCTAGTCTTGAGCTGAAGAGCTGAGGGACAGCGCCCAGGCCCAGAGTTCAGGCCCACGACTGGAACCAAAAAAAAAAAAAAAGTATATAGAAAAAATTTCCCTGTAGACTCCTGGTTAAGATGACAATATAATGTCCATTTTTATTGGCGAAAAACAAATCTGAGGGAGATGTAATTATTTGCCCTGCCAAAACCAGTTTCTTTTTTTTAAATACGTTTTTTATTATAAAAATGCTGTACAGAGGAGTTACAGTTACATGAGCAAGGTAATGAGTACATTTCCTATCAAGCATTGTTACCTCCTCCTATGTTTTTCCCCTATCCTTCTGGCTCTAGACCTGATACCTTCTCTTCTGAACCTCAACTATCTATAAAATCAGGACATTTTCTCCAATTTTTTTCCTCTGGTATTTAGTTGTTTATGTCTTTAAAGTTTCACAATGGCTCCTAACTTAGAGTGATTTACATTCAGATTTGATGGATTCTTCTTGGTTTTTGCCTTGAAGTCATTTGCTTAATGTATGATCCTTGAGAATTTAATCTGACCCTCCAAAACAAGTTACAGTTTTGTAAATATGTTTTGAAATATCATATTATGATTGAAATATATCTAGCTCTCCCTTATACTTTGTGCCTATTGGAATTCCATTCTCTTTTTATTCTAGTATGGTGGGAATTGGCTCCAGCTAGCCAGTAGCATGATAGTAAAGAAAACCTGGTTAGTTTCTTCTGCTACTTAAAGGAGAAATAAGTTGTCTCTTCTTTTTAGCATAATATGTTGTATAAAGCACTTAGAAATATTTATCTAGTTCCATCTTACTCAGACTAACCTGTCCCTATACTTAATCTCTTTTTCTGTCTTCATTGGTAGTATATTTTAATGTCTCCCTCATTCTGGCTTTCTAGTTTGGGGATTGTGTCTTGTAGTCTTTGTAACTGGCAGGGAAGGTACATAGGCCTGATTTTTTTTCTTTTTTTGCTACCTATAATGCTTCTTTCAATTGGAGTTCTAGCCACTTGACCATGCTCTATTTAATAGTTTATTAAAAAGTTGGCATATTTCTCTAAAATTGTTTCTTGTGGATAAGTCTGTACTCCCTGGAGTGATTTTAATTAATAGTCCTAGAGGACCGGAGACTATACTTTTACATATCTTTTGTAAAGATGCTTCCAAAAAGAAATACAAGGAAGAATATTCTGGATCTGTCTTGTGCAGTTATTCAGTAAATATTTATTCGTACGTTTACCGTTTGCTGTCAGCTCCACTAGGGGTGCATAGTCAGATGGTAGATCAACTGGGTTTACATTCTAGAAGGAAGTTCAGACTATTAAATCAGAGACTCTAAAGATACAGATGCTCTAGAGAACAAGAACTTGTATGTACGTATGTGGTTTGTGTCTAAAGAGAATGCTCCTTAGCAAGTTTGACGTATCTAGGGAGCTGACCTTTGAGTTAGCTGATACCAGAGAATAATAAAGGTTGACTAGATTTAGCCTGAATAGGAAAGTATGAGTGTATTTGACCTGGATATCCATTTGAAAGAAGACATTTCTATCTCTCTAGAGGGTAGTGAGGTGTTTTTTGGATTGTTGTTGTTGTTGTTTTAATAACTAGATTGTGGAGTTCAAATAAGTAGCTATATAGAATTGACAGGATCTGTAATGGCCTTATTAAGTTTTTGGGCTTTATCTTAAGAACAATAGTTTTCCTTTAAAAATCAGACAAACGAACTAATAAACATTATAATCAACCAGGAAACCAAACCTGGAAAACAGCATGGTCCAAATTATAGTTGGAAAGAGTCCTCGTATTGTGCTATGGGGGATGGTTTGGCAGAAAAGAGACTATTTAACAGCCCAGTGAGTAATGAAGAGTAGAGATGATAGTGATCTGAACACTCAAGAAACATGTAGAAGAGGAAGTCCTTGAAAATTACTAGATTGTAGGAGATGGGTACAGTCAGAGAAATAGAGATATAGATCGAAAGTAATGGAACCTTCAGTTCTCTACTCCCTCCTCAATCCCACCATCATTGAGCTCAGGCAGGCACTGATTTTGAGTTATAATATATATACTTATAACATAAAGAAATGATAAGAAATGTACTCATTACCTTGCCCATGTACTTGTAGCCCCTCTGTACGGCATTTTCACAATAAAAATAAATAAAAACACAAGTATAGTAGGACACATATGTTAAATTCAACTATTTTTCTATTATCTTTGTAAGGAGACTTTTTCATTATGGAGGATAGTTTATCTGATAAATCTCTTCCATGTGAGGGATTTATGCCTGTCTTCCTAGCTACTCAGGATATGATGATTCAAAGCCAGCCTAGACAGAAAAATCCGTGGGACCATCTTCAAGATAAACAGCAAAATCTTAGGCTGGCAGTGAGATCAACTGATAAAGCCACAGCCAAGCAAGGTAATTAAGGCTCTGGGTTCAAACCCAGCTACTGGCAAAAAAGAAAAGATAATCCATTTTAAAGGATTAATCGGCATATTTTGGTATATAAAATTATTTATCATACAAAGCCGTCATATTCAACATTTCTTGGAAATATAAACACACCCTATTTTACAAGTAAGTTATACCATTAAAGCCAATTAATCGATGATACATTTATTAAGGAAGGAAAGTGAACTTTTCAATATAGAATTACCCATCAATTGTCCAGCCTTGACTGAAATAAAAATCTAGACTAAAACATAAAATAATGAAAGCATTGGCTAGATATGCAGATAACTCTGAATAGTTCCCATTAAGAACTATTTCTAGTTCCTGGGCTAACAATCAAATGAAAGGGAAATCACTAGTGACTATCACATCTAAGTACCATCCAGGCAACTCCTACCTTCATCTATTCTCTCCCTTTTCTCCCCTTCTCAGTTTGTTTTTGTTTTAAAGCTACCCTGTTTTGTTTCATTTTACTAGACCTCTCTTAAATGTGCACACTTGAGTTATCATGACAGGTGTAAATTAAACTGAACTGAAATGTTTGCTTTGATGTTGGTTCTGCCAAATTCAGCTCTGTGATTAGGAATTTGCTATTCACAGAGTCTTGGTTTCTGCATCTGTAAATGCAAAGGCTAAGGCAGGCAATTGCTAATGGGACTCCAGCTATGTTTCTTTCACCTGCCTTTTCCTTTTACCTGGTCTTCTACATCTAGTTATTCAAGACTTGGCTTGCTTCAAAGTGCCACTATACTTGACGTATGTTTTCAGAGCCACCCATCATATTGAGATTTCTGAGGTTTATTTCTTGCCCTAATTAGCAGAACCAAGGGATAGAGGAGCAGCCTCCATAAAGGGAGGAAGATTGGGGAGAGAGAGGAAGAGGGAGAGAGAAGGAGCAGCTGAAAGTTCCATGCCTGAATACTTAAGACAGACACATAACTCAGGGAAGTTGTCCTTCTGTATTTCCTCCCTCTGTTGCTTTTGTTATTTTCTTTTTTTTTAATGTTTTTTAAATTTTATTTTCTTGTAAAGATGCTGTACAGATAGGTTACAGTTACATCAATAAGGTAATGAATCTATTTCTTGTTGAGCATGTTTTTTTCTTAATTGAACAAATGTTTGAGGTTTTTATGAGTTATCTTTTATGTGTTCGCACATGCATTTTTATTTTTGAAGTAGAAGTAAAGTGGTGGCTGAAGAGGAAATGTCACAGAACATTTCATGACAAACTACACTGCTTGTAGTCAACAACACAAAGGACATGTACATACACATGTATATATGTACATACATGTGTACATACGTACATATGTATATACACACAGTTCATTTCGGCAACAACACCTTCATCTTCAGTCTCAGGTACTGCTCTATAGCATATTTATGCTCCTTCTCTTCATAGAAACGTATGTCCTAATATCTGCTCTCCTGTCATTCCTACACCTACCATTGATTACCAATAACATTCATTCCCTCTTCAATTTCATGAACTGTTATTCTTTAAAAATGCAGTTCAAATGGGTTCAGACACTAAATAGAAACATACTGAGTCATTTTATTTTGTATGTGTTGCAGTGTATAAAATAAGATCTCCATTGCATGTTTTAAGTACACCAGAAATTGGCTCTCTTGTCACATGTAAAATAACTCTTAATGTCTTTTCATGTAGATAGTGAAAAAACATGATATCTCCTTCTACTATAAAAGTTATTTAACTTGTTTCCTTTTACTTATCGTGATTGCTGTCTTATTGAAGTTAATCCCAGCTTGAAAATTAACATATATAATAATATTGCAAAATGGTTCTTAAAGGGGCTATAAAATATGATCATTTAAAGCTGTTTTAGAAAATGTATTGTTCTGCTGTGATGTTAAGTTGATATGTTTTACTATGTCTACATAAGCTTAATTATAAAATGGATAGTTTTTAAAACTTTTGGTACCTTTTAATTTTGTAATGTATCCCTGGATACCACTGCAGATGCAGCCACCATGAATGCAATGGTAGTTAGTTTTGTTAACTTACCACTAGACTTATCTTCACAATCTGTCACTCTAGCAAGAAGGTGACTTCTATCAGTATGAGAAAAGGCAAATACTTTGTATTAACTGAATTCTATAGCCACCCTTAGCAACTTTTTTTTTGAATGCTCCTTTTGTGTTTCATTAGCAAAGACTACATTGATTACTAGATTGCGATCTTCTAAGAAGTAAAAACCAGGTCTAATTTGTATTTTGCAAAGTCATGGTTGTAGTAGAAATTTGTTTGTAGAACATAGTAGTCTAGGATTAAATGTGAACTCCTTGATGCAGGTCTTTAAATTGAGTCTTTTTGCAGTGTGTGGTCCCTTGTCCAACTCACAGTCCACTAGAAAGAGTACGTTGGTGTTGGTTTGTTTTGAGCCTCTCCCCATCAACCCTATCCCCACAATATTCCTATTTATTTTTAGTTGGCAATGATCTGATCTTGATCACCGGACCCACCCTACAGCAACAAGTTAGCTAGTGGTTTGGGGGTGTTTTGTTTTTAATTCAGTATAATTCAAGGGATATTTGCTGCTGGGTGGGGACTGATTGGAGAAAGATGCAGAAGAAAAGTTTATAGGGTGACTCAGTCTCCACACTGACCATTGCCTGGAAAAACATACGGGTCATTGTGATGAAAAAATGAGGAGGAGGAAGAGACTTGGATAAGAACTGAGATAAAATTTGACCAAACGTACAAGTCTCAGAGAAGTAGCAACTGGGTGGCCAGGGCACCTGCGAGAAGCTGGGGGGGCGGGGCGGGGCGCGGCCTGTGGGCGGGGCCGGTGGGTGTGGCCTGCGCTGGGCGGGGCCTCCCTTCCTCAGGGCTGGCCGTTTTGAAGGGGGTGGAGTTGCCCTTGGAGGCGGCACCGGCCCTGGGCCCCGAGGCCCGGCGCGCCCTATCGGGCCGAGCCCAGTGGCCCTGTGGAGCGGAGCTGAGCGGCGTGCTCCCGCCGGCCGGGGGAGGGCGGACGAGGGCGGACGGGGCTCGGGGACCCGCCAGGCCGCGGCGGGCGCTGTTTCTCTTTCACTTTCCTTCCTTGGGCGGCCGGAGCGCTGGCGGGCTAGGAGCGGCGGTTGTGGCCGCTGGGTAGGTACCGGGAGGGCCGGGGAGGGTCCGGGACTCGGGGGCCCGAGCTCCCCGCCCAAATGTGCTCCGTGGGCGGGAGCCGCACCTCAGCACCTGCTGGGGGCCCCACCCGCCTGGAGTTAGACCCGGCGCGCTTCGGAGACGGGCCCTGGGGGCTTCAGCCAAGGGAGAGGGGCGGCCCGCTCCCGCCGGGCCCGAGCTGGGATTCCCGGGGCCGCGGGCCGGGCACCTGCGGAGCCGGCGAGCGGGAGGATCGGTGCACCCAGAAAAGTTCCCTCGCCGGCTGGGTGACCCCGCCGCGCTCTGCCCCGGGGTCTGAGCACAGCCTGGGCGGACCCTGCCTCTTCCTCTTCCCGGGGACTTGCTCCTACTTGGGAGCTTCCTGGCAAGCCCTCGGGACAGTCAGGGAGTCGGGAGCCCTGGCAAGTTGCTTCCCTGAAGGTCAGGCAGAACCCAGGGCCCCGACCTCCCGGTTCCTTCTCCTCAGCACGGTGGAGGTTTACACGCAGAGCCTATCACAGTGAGTGTGTGCTGAGGAATGATGCCTTTTACTTTTCCGGTTACTTTATACTCGCTCAAGAGTTCATCGCTCCAACGGAGAGGAGTGTCTGTTTGTAGAGTGAACTTGGGGAGATCAGCGATTTCTTTCATGCTGTTTTCTGACAGGGAACCTCCTTTGTAAGAAACTCTAGAAACGTGTGTACATGTATATGTGTATGTACATATATACATAGGTGTGTGTCCTGTGTTAAAAGTTGTGAGAAAATGATGACTTTTATCCAGTGTTATTGTGTGCTAGCCTTGTGTGTATATTCTCAGTGAATCCTCACCACTGTAGGAGCTGGCTTTTTCATTTTGCAGTTTAAAAAGACAGGGGGAAAAAGATACAGAAGAGGATAACACTGCCTAGATTATATATCTACTAAATATGACCAGTTTCTATTGAGCATTTTTCATTCTAGTAGTGGAGATTAAGAATGGATATAACTATAAATCAAAATGAACAAACGTAATAGAGTGCAAAGCTATAGAAGGAGGAACAGGGTATAGAGGATAGCATTGGAGGAGAGTTCTGAGGATGGGTATGTTGCTGCCATAGGAGAGGAGGGGCTTACTGGGTAGGAGAGCTAATGATAAGAGGGCAGCGATTCCCCCAATTTCCTTCAAGAAAGATGTGTTAAGGTCATTCTCTGTGTAGAGTCGTAACTTATGTGACAGCTGACAAACTTAAAAAGGTTTTCTGTTTGTAAGGAGGAGACACTGACACTCTTTGAAAACAAACCTGGGTTGTAGGTGGTGAGGTAATATGCATGTAATAGAAAAAAAATCCTGATTTAACTATTAATTATTAGAGTACAGAACAGAAATAGGGACGTTTAGATAGGAAGGAAAGTTTTCAATTTTTTTAACTTTTGTTGGAAGGAATTCCTAATAGAGCAATCAAGGAGATTGATCTCTTTACTATTTTTAACTATTTTTAACTTTATTAGTAAAGAGATCAAACTGAAATTGATAGCTCTGGCCTATCTTTAGTGTGGAACGGATTGTTAAGGCTCCAGGATTGGATGAATTTGTCATTATTCTGAGTTAATTATACAGTAAAAATATGTTTTATTCACCCAATTTTGGACATACATAATGAAGAATTTGACACTTTTTCTCTCTCTTTTTTTTTAAAAAGGTTTGTGGAACAGATATGGAAGAGCAGAACCAGCCAAAGAAGTGATGATCCTTGATCTCATGATAAATCTGGATGTTAGTTCTCATGCCTCAAGACATCCTATTGGGAACACGACATCGTCTCCTGGGACCAGACTTTCATCCACTTAATACCTACCACTCTTTGCCTGAACTATTAAAGCCAGTTAACCTCGAATGGCTACCCAAAGGAAACACTTGGTGAAAGATTTCAATCCTTACATTACCTGCTATATCTGCAAAGGGTATCTTATCAAGCCAACCACAGTGACAGAATGCCTCCACACCTGTAAGTACTCTGTTTAGTACTCTTGTATGCCACCTACTCAGCAAAAATTGTACCTCCATTTATTCCTTTAAATTGTCATGTCTCATTTTTTATCTAGATTTTAACTGAAACAGAGTATTCTGCCAGGTGCCAGTGGCTCACACCTGTAATCCTAGCTACTTAGGAAGGAAAGTCTGTGGGACTTTTTAACCTCCAATTAACCACCAAAAATCCAGTAGTCAAACTGTGACTCAAGTGGTAGAGTGCCAGCCTTGAGTGTAAAAGCTAAGGGATAAGCACCCAGGCCCTGAGTTCTGGCCCCAGTAGTGGCACACACAAAAATACAAAGAATATTTTAAGAAGAATCAACCTTATCTTTGAATTAATTTTTAGAGCATTTTTCATTGGAACAGCAATACCATGAAACTTCACTGTTACTCAAAGCTTAATACATAGTTGATTTAAAAAAATCAAATTGTAAAATTAAAAAAAAACTCTTTAAAAGCAAGTTACTGGTATAACTTTTGTAAAAAGTGAGCTATTTATGTTTTCTTATTTTAACTTTTCATACTGAAGGAATTAATGGGCTCAGAGGCTTTGTTACAAAGGATGTGTATACTTTCTTTACCTCACTGATAACTCCCAAACAGCATCAGCTTCTGACATCTTCTGGAAACTTGTTAGAATGAAGATTATCAGTCCCACCCTAGACTTACTGAATGTGATACTCCAGTGGGCTCAGGAGTCTGTCTTTTAAAGGAGCCTGCCAGGATTCTGAAGAATGCTCATATCTAAGCAACACCTAACAAATTTCATTCTTACCTGCCACGTTGGAAATGGAGGAGACATTTTTCTAGCATCTATGTCAGAATTACACAGACTTTTTTATGTTTCCAACCATTATATTATTTCAATGAAAGTAATTCCAGTAGGCTGAAGTTTATTGACTGCAACGTGCAACAATGTAGAATCTTTATTTGCTTGACTTCATTTTAGTTAGATAATAATCTTTTAAGCAGTTTACAGTGGATATAGGAGATAGGTATAAAAATCATCTTCATTTTATGTGTATGGAAACTTAAGAGTTTGAGTAACTCTGTCCTCATCTCCTATCTAACAAAATGATAACAAGTTACCACCAAAACCCATGATCATTCTAATACAACATGGAGTTTTTATTTGTTTTGTAAATTTTTCAGTTACTCTCCCTAAGCTGAAGTGATGTACTATGCCAGTAGTTTAAACTAGGGTACAAAGTAGAATGGGAAGTGGTTAGAATGGACACATTTATGTTACATATGCTTTACCACAATCTTTTAAAAACAATAGAATTGCATGGAATGCTGTTTAAACATACATGTGCTTAGGATCCTACCTGGAAACATGCTAGGTGTTATGGGAAAGTCTGGGCATACTTATTTCAGAAGAGCTATCCCAATAATGATATATATATATATTGGGAGAAATACTGTGAAACATTTTGAATGATTGCTGTCTCATTGCCTTGTGTTATTATTTAAAGTGAATGGTTAATCAACACACATTTATTGATTACCTACTGTGGGTTGGGTGCTGTTCTAGATACCTTTGAGGTAGGAATCTACTTGCCAGGCCTAAAGAACAGTAAGTTAGTTAGAAGGCTGTCATTATAGCTCAGATAGAAGAGTATAGGGTCCTCAACCAAGATAATAAAACGAGAGATGGAGGTGATGAAGAGTGATTATACTATAGATATTTGTGGGAGAGAACCAATGTGAAAGGATGGAGACTTAAGCCTAGTCTTCTGTATTACCCATCATGCCAACCATGGTACCTGGACATGATCCACATTCTTTTTTGTTTTACTGCTTTAAAATTTGTGCATTATCCTGATACTTGGATCTGTAGCAAAAACTTCCAACTCTGGAAGATGATATGAAAGTACAGACTCCCCAGTTTCTGTGTAGTAAAAATGTTATATATGTTCTTCTGAAGGAAAAATATTGAAATCCCAAAGTAAGTGTCACCTCTTTAAAGGAAGAAACAAAAGATTCTAGCTGTATATACAGTCCATTTATAAGAAAAGATAGTTTTTATGTTCTCAATAGCAATTTAAAGCTTAAAGAAGTAAATGACAATTTATCACAAGTTATTCTGGCCTGAAAATCTATCTTTTAATAACCATAATCCTGTTTACCTTTTACTGAGAGAGAGTGAACATGGCAGAACTCTGATTAAAATAAAATGCTAAATCAAAAATGTGGCCCTTATCATCAGCAGAGAATCCACAGTAAATGCTGGGTTTAAGTATTTAGCCCAACTCTCAGGTTCTTGGATTTCTATGTACTTTGTGTTTTTATTTATATTGAGGCTATAGGAAAAATATTCACTTACAAAGTGCAACCTTTTTTGTATTGATAACATACATGATATAAAGCAGCATTCCTTTACTGTCTTGTTGGTTCTTTAACGTGGGGTGATATTCTGGATTTTTTCTTGTTTTATCACATACAATGCAGGACAGCTACAGTGCTACTATGATGTGGAATGGGTATAAAATCAAAATGGTCGAGAAAGGCAGGGATTAAGAAATGATACAGTTGTACTCAATAGTGTTTCTAACTCTTTTTTTAAAAATTATTTTGTTTGGGCTGGGAAAGTGGCTCAGTGGTAGATTGCTTGCCTTGCATGCATGAGGCCCTGGGTTTGATTCCTCAGCACCACATAAGCAGAAAAAAAGCCAGAAGTGGTGCTGTGGCTCAAGTGGTAGAGCACTAGCCTTAAACTGAAGAGCTGAGGGACAGAGCCCAGGCCCAGAGTTCAGACCCCACAACGGACAAAAAAAAAAAAATTACTTTGTCTACCATGGGGCTTGAAATCAGGGCCTAGGCGCTGTGCCTGAGCTTTTGCACTCTAGTGCTTTACCACTTTGAGGCACAGTGTCACTTCTGGTTTTCTGTTGATTAATTGGAGATAACAGTCTCCTGGACCTTCCTGCCTGGCTGGTTTCAAACCTCTGTCCAAAGATCTCAGCCTCCTGAGTAGCTAGAATTGTAGGCATGAACCACTGGTGCCTGGCTATTTCTAGATCTTGATTTAGCTTTATAAAAAGAATATTAAAATAATTATACCAAGACAGTCTTATAGAACCACAGATAAAGAATGAAGTAAGAATGAGTGAGCATATAGGTGTGTGTGTGTGTGTAAATATGGATCTTGTTCCTACTATTCAAGTGAGTAACATGTAAGTGAAGCTGGTTGTTAATGAGAAAATGTAGACATGGAATCTGACCTGAATTATCTGATTAAGTGAAAAAAGACTAAGAGGGCTAAGAGATATATAAACATGAATGCTGATAAATGTAATGAACATAGTGAAACAGTGATATAATAGTAGTTGAGTGTTAGAATATTTAACTTGAGTGGAATGCAAAAGAATGTTTCTGAAATTCTAAAGCAACAGACACCTCTCCTCTCGTCAGACATACTGCCACTATCATTCTTCGATATAGAAATTCTAGAGCTAACACTGCCTGACTGACCTAAGACTGTAGGACAAAAGGCCACAGAATGAGCAGGATGACTGCCTAAAGCATTCCAGTTATGTGAGAGAAAGGGAAAGGGGCAAACCAAGCTCATCAATAGGAAAGAGGAGGCACAAATAGTGTAGCATCTATATTCTAGGCTTCTGGAAAGGAGATACAAAAAAAAAAGGAGTCATTAAACCACACTTGAACTAGACTAAGATGTCACTTACTAGTAACCAAGGCATTTAATAAAGTTTTTAAACTAAAAATTAAAATACACATTTTATCTATAAATAATTACTTAATGTTTGATTAATTAAATCCACATTAACCATGGTAAAATAATTTTAATCTAAAGAAAAGATGTTCACCGATAATTATCTTTGGAATAGTTACATGTCAAGTACTTTTTTAGTCAACGAAAGTTGAATGGTAAATAATGTAAACTTGGAACTTACACTCTATCAAGAATATTTCTTATAGGGCTGGGAAGGTGGCTCAGTGGTAGAGCGCTTGCCTTGCATGCATGAGGCCCTGGGTTCGATTCCTCAGCACCACATAAGCAAAAAGAAAAAAGGTGGAAGTGGTGCTGTAGTTCAAGCGGTAGAGTGCTAGCCTTGAGCTGAAGCGTTGAGGGACAGCACCCAGGCCCAGAGTTCAGCCCCACGACTGGACCCAAAAAACAAAAAAACAAAAACAAAGAATATTTCTTATAAACCACAAGAAATTTTAATATATATTTTATTTGGAAGTATCTTTTTCTTCCCCATGTGAACTTCTCTACTCTGATACTATTCTGATATCTCCTAAATCTTTATTTCTGGCTTAGACTTTCCTTATTGGCTTCAGAATCCTACTGGATATCCAGTTGGATGTCTTGAACACACCTGAAACTCAACATATTTACAAATGAATGAATAGGGTGCAAACACTCAGTTGTCCAAGCAAGAAATTTGCTCCATGGAAAATCATGACTTTTCTTTACCTTCATTAACAAAACCTTGATAAAGTCCTGTCTTGTCTCTCTCTTTGGTATTTCTCACATCTGCTCCTCCAGTTCTATCTCCATTACTATTTCCGGACCTATTTACTTTTCTCTGAGCCAGGACAGCACATTTTTAACGTGTATCAGAGTGGCAGTAATTAAAAACAGCTTATAGTGTTTATTACTGTCACTTTTCAGATAACCTAGAACTTTCCTAAAGGTACTCTGTTGCCCTTAATATAAAGCTACTTCACTGTGATTGTTTTCTGCCTATCCTTTCCTTTCCTACCGTTTAACACATGCATCTGAAGACACTTGTTCAAGTGTTTACTCTGCCTGGTCTGAGTTTCTTTTCGTGTAGGCCCTGCTAGCAGTTACACAGCCTTTAAAACTCATCCCCTTCAAGATGTGCTACAAGTTTGCTTCCCACATAAATTTGTTTGCTATCTAGTATGGAGTACTCAATAAAAACATTCATGAAAAAATGAATAGCTAATTATTTTATTGTGTGTTTTTCAAATATTCAAACAGTGGTAGGTAATTTGAAATGTATATAGACAATGTTGGCTAAGAACTATGAATTTAGAAAGTCTGCCTCCTAGAATCTACTTAGGTCTCTGTGTGTCTTAGAAAGAGAGAGGATAGACTCTAGGGACTAGAAGCTAGGCTGGTGGTCCTAGATTTAGAGATGCCTTTTCTATTGTACTAGGTCTTGAGAAATTTTCTGAAGCTAATGTAGAGTGTGTAGGATACTTGTATAGGTTGACTTAAAATGAAAGATTTCATGTAAACTAAGGACAAAGTAGATTTGTTTTGTAGCTTAGATGTGATGAATGCAATATATTAGATCTTAAACTTTGTAAATAGGTCACATTAGGAATAAGAAAATTCTTTTCTTTAAAAAAAAAGTGTTGGAAGTGGCACCATGGCTCAAGTGGTAAAGCGCTCACCTTGAGCTGAAGAGCTGAGGGACAGCACCCAAGACTAGAGTTCAAGCCCCACAACCAACAAAAAAGAAAAAAAAGAAACAAAAAGTGTTTACAGACATGAATTCTGTGGTTCAAGAAAGGAAAACTTTCTTCTTTCATTATAACAGTTATCTTTTACCTAAAAATGAATTAAAAACATTGTTTTATTTTTTAACATACAAAAAGAAGGGTTAATTATTAAATATAATTGATTTTAAAATTGGTGATTTTGTGTAGTTGTATGTAGGAATAATCATACAATGGCAAAATTTTAAGAACTACCATTTATTGTACTTGAACAGATACTAATACAGTAACTAATAACTTCATCAAGTTACAGAGAACTTATGACTGATATTTAGTGTTTAAAAGTCTTAGGCTGCTCAAGTTGCAGTGGCCAGATTCGTAGCATCCATCAGTAACAGCATCGCCTGGGAACCTGGGAACTTATTGAAGTACAAATTCTTGGGCTTCATCATAGACCTATTGAATCAGAATCTGGGGAGAAAGACAGATATCTGAATAACAAGCCTTCCAGATTCTGTGATAGACTAAAATTCAAGAACACTCTTCTGGACTGACATAATTTTTGTGTCTCTTCAACTAACAGTTTATGCTTTTCGACTTGACTCCTTTTAGCATTCCCACTCTAGTAGCAGCCATATCTTCTTGGTGCTCTCTCCCAAACATCCACAGTCCAAACACTTCTCACTACCTCCATCTCACATTTTATTATCTTGGTTGAGGACTCTGTATTATTCCATCTGACCCATAGCAATACCCTTCTACTGACTTGCTGTTCTTAACAAGCCTGCCAGCCTTCAAGATTGTGTCTAGAACAGAGTACCCAACACACAGTAGGTAATCAATAAATGTACTTAATTACTAACTCTTGTTATGAATACTAAAGGGAGCCATAAATATTTACTGAGCACTTCCTCTTTCAGGTCCTGTTCTAGGCACTGGAGACCTGGTCTTGCCAAATAATTGAAGGTGATAAATGCTCTAGGAAGAGGAAAAATCAAACTGTAGCACAGCAGTTTTTAGGAAGCCTAAAAATTCTCTGTTGAGTGACATTTCAACAAAGACTTAAGGAGTTAGCCTATCAGACATCTGAGGGAAGAGTGTTTGGGGAAGAGGGAATATTAAGGTTGAAGACGAAGGCAGGAATATGTCTGACGTGTTCAGAAATGGCAAGGAGGTCCATATGTCAGTACAGAAGTGAGTAAAGGAAAGGGCAGAGAAGTGTTAGCATTGAGGATGGGTATGAGCCATGAAACATAGTGCCCAGGCCTTACAGAAACACTTTAGGATTTTGACTTAAATTCTGAGAGAAATGAATCCTCATTTCAAGTACAGTTTTGAGTAGAGGAATGGCATGGTCTTACTTATGTTTAAAAAGAACCACACAGACTACTCTTGAAAATAGCCCTGTTAGGAGTCCATCACAGTAAATACGGCTGCACCAAGGTGGTGGTAGTGTTTGTGGTGGTAAAATTGTCATTTCCTGAAAGTAGAGTTATATTTTCTATTGAGTTGTTTGTGGATCATGAAAAGGTGATAAAGGAGTCAAGTTAAGATTCTGGCCTGAGAAGCCATAAATATATCTTCATATGCTATTGGAAAGTCTGAGTGTAGAAGACCCGTGTCAGCCCTTCCTTTGCTCTGGTTAGAGCAGTTTCAGTGAAATAGCAGGAATGAATGTCTGGATAGATGAAGGAGGTAAATTTTTAATTCCCTAGTTTTCACCATGTTGATAGGAATATATAAGTATTTAGCTTTCTTTTGTGGCAGAGGTGATAATACTAGGAATTGAACCCAGAGCTTCACAAATGAAAGACAGATATTCTACACTGAGCTAACCAGAACCCTTCATTTTAAAAAAAAATGGGAAGAAAGGATTTTCAGTGAGGAAGTATAGGTGACTCGTCCAAGGAATTTTACTACAAAGGAAAACAACGTAATGGAGTAACTGATGCTTTGGAAGTGAAGTCCACAATGTGTTTTTCTTACACTAAGGATACTATGTTTGCATAGTAAAAGGAATCTTCAGTAGGTGCTTAGGTAGGTCATGGTAAGGAAATATAGTGGGCAAGGCAGAGATTGCCTTGAGATAGGTATAAAAACTCTGAAAACTTTCATAGACAAGAAGCACAAAGTGTAGATGCTGGCAGGTAAATAGGTGTGTTGGTGCAAGTTCTCTTTGATTCAGTATTGTTTCTTTTTTCCTTTTTTCAGTAAAATAGCGAGTGAGGTCTTCAGTGGAGAGTGAGGATGGAGGAGGATTTGATGGGGGTTGGAGGAGAGAGGAGAAGTACTGGCAAGGAGAATAATGGACTTGGGGGCATTGAGTATGACTGCCTTGCAGATGAAAATCCCACTTCATGAGGTTCATGATCATGAATTTAAGGTGAGAGACCACCATGGTTGCATGTTTTTCTTCTACAATGTCCAGCTTTAATCTGTGGAAGCAGAATTTGGATTTAGTCAAGATTCTAGTATATTTAAGCTAGGAAGACCAAAGAAGAACATTTTACTCCAGCTTTTCAATATTACAATGAAATGCCTTAGAGTGGCAACTGACAAAGGAAAGACATTAGCCCACCATCCTAGAGGTTTAAAGTTCAAGATGGAGTGATCCCATGGGTTTGGCCTTTAGTGATGCCTGCAGACAATTCCATACCATAGCTGAAACATATGTAGAATCAGAAAGACATATCTCAAATCACACAAGGTGGGAGGGGGCAGGGAGGGATGGGTCCTGTGGAACAAGCTTCTTAGGTAAAACTATTAAGAGATCAAAATCAATCACCCATCTCTTCCCTTCCCCCCAACCACTCGCCCCAACCCAAGTATTTTTGTTGGTCATAGGGTTAGAACCAAGGGCCTAGGCACTGTCCCTGAGTTCTTTTTGCTCAAGGCTAGGTACTCTACTACTTTGAGCCATAGCTCCACTTCTGGTTTTCTGGTGATTAATTGGAGATCGGAGTCTTAACGAACTTTTCTGCCTGGGCTGGCTTTGAACCACAATTCTCAGAACTCAGGCTCCTGATTAGCTAGGATTATAGGCATGAGCCATTGGTGCCCCAATATATTTTTTAAGGAAAAAGATTAGAGTATTCACTTTTGCATGGGACAGAAATATCACTATAAGCAAAATAAAATATGTGACAAAATTGCACACAACTTTGCATTTTGTATCTCTAAGTTCCCACCACCTCCTACATTAGCACACTAGGGACCTTTCAAAGACCTGTTGGCCTGCCCAGTGTGATCTCCCCAGACCATACTTAAATCCCAGATTCTGTCTTACTCAGTCCATTTCACAGCCTATTTGTCCAAGCTAAAATAATTGTTATTATTCAGCATTCTACTCAATAAAAAACAATGCTGCTTTCTATTGTAACATATGTAACAACATAAGAGACAAGATTTTCACTAATAGAGAATACAGTCATAGAAGCAAATTACAGCTATTCTAGAATTTTAAAAATAAATATTAGTTTCATATTTAGGAATATATTTATAATATATGAAAAACAAGAAGCTAGTGCCTTTTCTTTTCTTTTTTTTCTTCTTCAACTCTGGGCCTGGGAGCTGCCCCTCAGCTCTTCAGCTCAAGGCTAGCACTCTACCACTTGAGCCACAGTGCCACTTCCGGTTTTCTGGTGGTTTATTGGAGATAAGAGTCTCATGGCCTTTTCTGCCTGGTCTGGCTTTGAACAGTGATTCTCAGATCTCAGCCTCCTAAGTAGCTAGGATTACAGGCGTGAGCCACCCATGGCCAGCTTGCCTCTTCTTTTTGCACATGATCACAGCTTACTTATAAAACTTACTAGGTAAAGCTTTCAAAACAGAAATGATATAGAATGATTATGTAGAATGAATGTTGTCAAGAGTGGTACTTCAAGATTAGGGATATAACTCCATGGTGGAAGGCTTGCCTAGCATGTGCAAGACCCTGAGTTTGGTCTCCAGAATAGCAAAAAATAAAAATACATAAATGAAGAAACAGATCTATCTGGCAAAAAATTAATGAATGAAGAAACAGATCTATCTGGCAAAAAATTAATGAGACCCAGTCTCAATGTCAGCCAGTAAAGCAGGCATGGCCTATGATTGGAACTATGCAGAAATCCTTAAGTAGAACAATGACTGTATGGATGTTAGCTCTGGGCAAAAGCATGAGGACTTACCTGAAAAATAGAGCAAGAAGAAGCTGAGGATGTGGCTCAAGTGATTGTATCTACCTAGCAAGCAAGAGACCCTGAGTTCAAACCCCAGTACTGCAAAACAAAAAGTCATGCATAGTGATTAAAAAAGGAGGAAAAAAACCCAAACAAACCATGCTTCCAAGTTGACAGATAAAACCAACTCTACTAGATGACTTTAACAAAGGAAGTCATACTTAGCCACTTAGTAGGCAGCATTACTAAAGGATGCCAGTGCAAAGGACATGTGAAAGACTGCTATTGTTTTATTTTCAGTATTATCAGAATTATCAAAAAGAGAACCCTGTGTAGATTATTTTGAGCTTTCACAGTTGAGATGCTCTGTTTCTGTAACACATAAGAAGTGAGGGTGGGCCCATACATCTAAGATGGCAACAACAGATGGTCTTGCACCTGTTGCCAAGAAGCCCCCAAGAACTTGACAGTACTGAAGTAGGATAATGCTTTGATCATGCACCTACCAAATCCATACATAATAGTGCATCAGAACAGGTATATTCAGTGATCAGAAAGAAACAATAAGCTAATTTCTAGACAGGTGGGACAATATTAGAATTAGATTGAAGATGAAGGGAGGAATTCCTAATGGAGAAGTACTGGTCACTTTGGATAGAAACCCACCAACTCCATTTCAACTAAGGAAAAGAAGTGTCTATACACAAAGATAGGCAGTCCCACTGAGGTGAAACAAAACATCATATTTGAGTTACAAGTCTATCATTGATATAGAAATTGCTGCAGAGAATTAATAGAATTAATACCAACAATGATAGACATTTCAAGTTCCATTAACAAGATTATCTACTATTTTTTAAGATAGGTGTATCAAACTAATCATAGGATGATGTCATTCAGGACTTTATGTTGATTTTCCTTATGCTGATTTTATGCTCAACTAGCAATCTAATTTATAATAATAGCTGATGCTTTCTGAGTGCTTAGAAGATATCAGACAAATTGTCACATGCCTTATCTCACTTAATTTCCATAAGAACCTTGTAAGGTAGATACCTTTGTTATCTCCCTTATACATAGAAGCACAGAATGAGTAATATGCCTAATGGCAAAGTTTGGTTCAGATACAGGCAGTCTGTCTCCCAGATTATCTGGAATAGCCATGCTGTACTAGCTTCTCATGCAAATATGCTATATAGGTACATTGGTCACATCTTTTTCTTATATCTTATCCTGTGACACTGATTTCCTGGTGGTAATAATTAAGTGACTTCTGATTATGTTTTAGCAGAGATCCCAATCCTGTAATGGAGCAATCTAACAGGTGCTAGCCACAAAGATAGTTTCTGACCAACTCCTGGCCTCCTCCTGGCCCATGTTTCCCAGTTATCTTTCTGCCACATCAGTAAAAGGACTTTGCAGAGTTAGAGTCCTGGTGCTAATCTTCCAGATATTGTAATTTAATTGATGTAGAGAGAACCTACAAAGCTGTTCTTTACAAACTCACTGGTGATTGTGATGCCTGTTTTCTGAATTGGAGAAAAAACTGCTTTAGAAGATACAGTGGTCATTTCTCTTACTAATTTGAATAATGACCATGATCAGATCTAAGAAGTAAGGAATTCACTTAGTAAACCTCATTTAGTTTGTGATGAGCAAAAGATAAAAATCAGCTAAAGATAGTCTTGCACTGGAGGTGTAGCTCAGAGCATTTGTCTTCCCTGGGTGAGGCCTTGGGCCTCGGTCTCTAGCATCACAATCAATATGTGGAATTTTTTTTTTTGGGTCCGGTCATGGGGCCTGAACTCTGGGCCTAGGCTCTGTCCCTCAGCTCTTCAGCTCAAGGCTAGTGCTCTAACACTTGAGCCACAGTGCCACTTCCGGCTTTTTCTTTTTGTTTATGTGGTGCTGAGGAATCGAACCCAGGGCCTCATGCATGCAAGGCAAGTGCTCTACCACTGAGCCACCTTCCCAGCCCCAATATGTGAAATCTTGATACAAGGGCCTTAATGTTTTTCATTCTAAGGTATGTTGCAAAGTGATTTAGATTTTAAGCCTGGATGCCATCTCTGCTTGATAGCCTGGCGGCCGTGCACAGCCTTCTCAAATCCAGTACACTTGAGTTTGTGTTGTTCTTTTACTAAAGGGGGCCAGTAACAGACCATAGTATAAAGCTCCCAGCCCAGAGCCTCATGTTTGGTTAGTCTGACATAAATGTTAGCACTGGTTATGTAAGTGGTTTCACAACTGTGGCTGTGGTTGGAGCGCCTAACTCTATTTCTGAACCAGGTGTTTCATGTGGCTGCGGTATTTTATCTCTAGAGGGACTGATGAGAATGGAGACTCTAGTCTGTTTCCATACATAGTCTAACCATACACTAGGAATTTTTAACATCATTCAGAGACCAGTTGAGTTAACCAGTATAGCAGTTGAACATTTAGAGATGTGTTATTAATTTTTTTTAAATTGCTGTACCACAAGGACAGATTTCAGATTATAAACTAAGACTTAAACTGTGTTCAAGGTCAGTTTTCTATTAATGAAAAAAAGGTTTTGGTTTTTTTTTTAATTAGCACATATTAGTTGTCGGGGGGTTAATTGTGACATTTTCATGCATACATATAATACATTTTAACAAAACTAATTCCTCCATCTCTCTCCTTCATCCTGTCTCCCAGCTTCTTAAAACAGTTTGAATAGGTTTAATTGTTCTGTTTTCAAAAATGGCTATAAATTTAGTTCCACCATTTTCACACCTCTACTTCCAGCTTCTTGCTAGTTTATTGTAGATAAAAGTCTCTGATTTGTCTGCCTGGGCTGGGCCTTGATCCTCAAATCTCAATCTCCTGCATAACTAGGATTACAGATATGAGCCACCAGTGCCTGGTCTAGGATTTAGTGGGAGGCCAGCCTAGGCCAAGGTAGCAAGAAGACTGTCTCAAAAACAAAATTCCAGAAGGGAACTGGGGACATAACTCAAGTTGCAGAGCACTTTCCTAGCTTATGCAAGACTTTGCATATTTGTAGTTCAATCATCAGTGCTACAGAAAAAAAAAATTAAAAAGTAGTACAAGCTAGTTTTTGACCGTTGAAAAACACTTAAAATTTTTTTTTCTTTTTCTTTTTTTCCCCTCCCCTTCCCTTCCCTTCCCATCTTCCCCCCCCGCCTCTTCCCCCAATTCTCCTCCCCCTCCCAACAAAGTTGTAAAGTTCGTTTTCCACATAACGACTTGTACATCTCATTGTTGCAGTGGGTCCACCTGTATCCCTATTTAAACGATTTGTTTTTTCCCTTCCCCTCCACAAATTATACCGACATCAAATACAGTGAAAGCAGGGGTTGTACTGTGGGGGAAAGACATACAAAGCAACAAAGAAATCATCTTATAAATGTGTTAGAAACAATCGCATGAAAGGAAAAAAAACATTTGAATACATATCTTAGGATTCATTTCCCTAACATCAACTTATCTTACCTTTTCTGCTTGACTCAGACATATATCTAGTTATTGCAAATAAGGGAAACCATGGGACCTATGTTTCTTTGGGCCTGGCTTACTTCACTTAATATAATTTTTTCCAAGTCTTTCCATTTCCTAACAAATGGGGCAATGTTATTCTTTCTGATGGAGGCATAGAATTCCATTGTGTATATATACCACATTTTCTTGATCCATTCATCTACTGAGGGACATCTGGGTTGGTTCCATATTTTAGCTATGGTAAATAATGCTGCAGTAAACATAGTCATGCTGGTAGCTTTAGTGTGGTCTTGTTTGTGATCACTTGGATAATGCCCAAAAGTGGGATTGCTGGGTCATAGGGAAGCTCTAATTCTTATCAAGGCTGGGAAGGTGGCTCAGTGGTAGAGCGCTTGCCTTGCATGCATGAGGCCCTGGGTTTGATTCCTCAGCACCACATAAGCCAAAAGAAAAAAGTCGGAAGTGGCACTGTGGTTCAAGTGGTAGAGTGCTAGCCTTGAGCTGAAGAGCTGAGGGATAGCGCCCAGGCCCAGAGTTCAGGCCCCATGACTGGACCCAAAAAATTCTTACCAGAAACCTTGTATTTAAGACTTTATACTGTCATTCTCCAGAGCAGGCAGGTAACCAGACATACAGAAAGCTTTTCTTTTTCATATTCAAAAGTGGAATGCTATAACTGTATATCAGATGTTGCTGTGATTTTTATAGTACTATGGTTCGAACTTAGGACTTCATACTTGGTAAGCAGGCACTACCATTTGAGTCATGCCATCATTCTTACCCTGCCTTTTTTTAAACATATATTTTTAGTTAGGGTCTATTGTTCCTGCCTGGAGCTGGTCACAGTCCTTTTCTTGTGCTTTCCAAATAACTGGGACTACAGGCTTGTGTTGCTACATCTGGCTTGTTGGATGGGATGGGAAGGGACGGGAGGGTCTCACTAACCTTATGTGCAGGCTGGTTTTAAACTGTAATACTTCTCATATCTTCTGCCCAGGTGTCTGGGATTACAGGAATGAGGCATGACACTTTGGCCTGTAATAATTACTAAAGCTTTATTCTTAAAACTATATTATCTTTGGATGCTTAAGCCTTACATCTGTTTCCCCAGGCAACCTCAGTTAGACCTTTGCTCCTAAAAAGATTGGATCCTACACTTAGTGCTTTAGCTGACCCTACATGAGGATTTGCTGGGGACATGACATGTACCTTTTTGTTTGGTCAAGGCTGGTAGACAACTAGCGGTTGCTGAATGCAGTGAGTGTAGTAAAGCTTTTGAACCAGAAGGCTCAGAGCACCTGTCAGGATCAGGCTTTGTCAAGCCCCTTCACTCTGTCCTTTTTTGCCTCTCTTCCAAGCTTTCCAAATTTCAGAAACTTATCTAGTGTCTCCAGAAAAAAGAGTAAATACCAGCAAGTTCCTAAAGCAAGTAGCTTCTTCGTTCTCTACCTCAGCTTGCCTTAAAAGGCAACTCATCAAAAAATGTATTTTGACTTTTACAAAGACATTTAGATGATCAGGGATATAACCCAGGTTGCTTGAGAACCCAGGGTGAGTGCTTGCCTAGCATGTGATGGGCAAGGTCTTGGTTATATCCCCAGCACTCAGTAGGAAATGGGCATTTACGAATCCTCTTGAGGTTAAAAGATTAACGAGGCAGGAGTGATAGGCATTTGATAACACTAGGGTAATTTCACATTTAAGCTTTTAAACAGATTTTTTAAGGTGCTATTATTTACCACAATTTTGAGAGAATAGCAAAGTGGGGGTCTCATCCTAAATAGCTATATTGAAGTACACTCATCCAACAAAACACCAGCCTACATCACCATATTAGGGAGGCCTACCCTGGCCACTCTGTCTAGTAGCTGCTAGACCCCAGGACTTTGTCTCTAACTTTGTGGAATTCGGATACAATTATCTGTTTGCCCTTCTAGATAGACTGTAAGTTCTACAATGAAGGGCACCTGTGCATTCCTAGCTCTTAGCATAATGCCTGACATGCAATAAATCTTATGGAACCATTGCATCCATAAGTAGAAGAAATGATAAGATGTTTTTTTCTATATCTATACAATGATTCTAAAATTTCATAGCTGGTAATTTTAGATTTCTTGGCCATTGTTGCTCTGGTCAATATATGAGATGCATTTGACTTTTCAGAGCTACTCTTGGTGGTATGGGTAGGGATCCTACCTAGTATTTGCTCTTGACCAGTTTAGATAAACTTTCACTTGTTTTAAATAGTATGGGCTTGAGATGAGGAAGAGGAGTAATGTGGAATGCAGTGATAGAAAGAGATGAGTAGCCAATCTATACACAGAGAAAATGAGGGTTTATACACAGTAATAAAAGGAAGAGGTAACAGCATAGGAATTTGGGTTGAAATTATGTGTAGTTAAGTGCTGTGTGTGTGTGTAAAATGGAGCAAAACAGTTGGCATAATAGATAATGGGTAAAAGATGAAAGAGATTTGTAACAAGAGAGATTAGTGTTACTTCGAGAAAATGTGGGGTTGTGTGGGTTTATGGCACCAGATTCACCAATCATATTTCCATTATCTGTGTTTGTGAGGTTTGTTTAAAATGTTACTTTCAGCTTCTCAGTCCCTCTTCCAGTCTACCTCTTGTACTTTTGTACCAACCAGATAACCATTACCTTGTGGAATTATGGATTTTTGTGCAATTATGTTACCTGTGAGTACAAAAGGGCCAGGAGGAATTCCACTGTCACTCCTACTGCATCCCAGAAGCATCCTGCTCACTCCTGAAAGTCTCCCAAACATACTGAAAATTCTCTTCCCCCTCCTTTCCCCACCCACACTGGGGACTAAACCCAGTGCCTCACTCCCAGAGGAGAGGTGAGTGCTTCTCAGTGAGGCTGAGCTACACCTTCAGCCCTTCCAAGTTTTATTAAGAACCATTTATGTTGCATTCAAATAAATCCTCAGCAAAAAGTAAAGGTAACTCAATGAAGTTTATTTTTTTCTGTCCTACTTCTTTAAATGAGAAAAACACCTTTTCTGTAAATGTTCCAGCTTCTCAAAAGGAGTGTGAGTAGTGATATTTAGTTTGTGAAGATATTTAATAAAGTAAAATGGTATATGCTTTTTGTATTATAACAATAGGCTTTCATTTCAGTTGGTTTCATTTGAACATAATTTTAAGGTTATATCAAATCTGATTAAGAAATAGTATTCTGGAGAGGGAGAGGGAGGGAGTGCCGGGGGAAGGGGGGAGATATGGGAAAGGATGGGAAGGGGAAGCAAAGGAGGAGGCAGCAATGCTTGATGAGAAATATACCCATTATCTTGCCCATGTAATTGTAACCCCTCTGTATGGTATTTTTCCACAAAAAAAATTAAAGCAAAAAAAAAACTAAAGAAATAATAGTCTACCTAGAGTCGATAATTTTTAAGACTATTTCTGGTTACAGTTAAAGTTTAAGCATCAATGATAGTTCAGTGATACATTTTACCTATTATCTTATTTCTTTTTAGTCTGTAAGACTTGCATTGTCCAGCACTTTGAAGATAGCAATGATTGTCCAAGGTGTGGCAACCAAGTTCATGAAACAAATCCATTAGAAATGTTGAGGTAAGGAAATGTATAGTTTGTCTAATTAGACTAATTTTTGTTGTGTATCATACTATTTTCGATATTTTAACTCAGATGTTTTAGATATTATGAATTTCAAGGAATTTTATTTCATTTTTAAGTATTTTATTAAAAGTTAAAAATAAGACTATTACATTTTTGGAATATACATTTGCAGGTAAACCAACTTTTTATGGGGGCTTTCTACATGAATTTAGTTCAGTTATTCGCAGATGCATATGCTATAGTGCTTTCTTACTTCATGCTTTGTTCATTGGGGAGAAAAAGTTCATCAGCCACGAGTGAAAATGGAGATGGGTAGGAGAAAGAAGTGTGCTATCCAGGGGAGCATGAGGATAAACGCTTAGGGAACTTTGGTGAGATTCCTGGAGGCTTCACAGGAACGTTGGAGCTGTGAATCTGAATCTGAAAGGACATGATGATTTTCTCTTCCAGACACAGTGCAAGTGCAAATTTGTGAAAAGGCAGATAACCTAAAGTTATAACTATAGCTATGAAATAATTTTGAACAAGAGGTGGATTTAACCAGGAGTTATAGTTGTATGAAGTAATTTTGAGCAAGAGAGAGGAGAATCAATAGTGTATGTAATTGAGGAGGAAAGACTGAGTTCAAGGCTAGCCTGATGTACAAACTTAAATCCTTTCCAAAAAAGAGAAGAAAAAAGAAAATGTGTGAGGAAGAGATTTTATTGACTGACCACGAATAAGATCAGACTTAAACTGACTTAAGAGGACCCAAAAGATGTAAGAACATGGGGTTGGAGATGTGGCTCTGATGTTATGAGCAAAAGAGTCAGGTACTGACTTTGAGTCCCAGTCTTAGGACCCTGCCTTCTAAACAAAAAGACAAAAGAACATTAAGGAATGTCTCTGTGGAAAGAACTGAAACTAATTGATTCCTGATGCTTATATGTAGTAAAAAAAAAAAAAAAAAAACAGAGAGAGAGAGATTATTTGGAAGGCAAAGGTGTTTGAGATTAAGTCTATAGACAGTGAAAAGGAAACAGTTACTATGCATGTATATACGCATAGACACACAAATATACACAAAGCTGACTGCAGGGACCTCTTCCCCCCATTCCCCCCACACGTGCTAGGAATTGAATCCAGCCAAGCATGCACTCTAGCACTGAGTACACCCCCACCTGTGTAATTATTTATAATGATAATTGTTTGAACAGTGTTAGTAAACAAAAATAAAACTAGGTTAGGTAAATATAGATGAACAACAAAACTATATTGGGAAGGTGGGATTAGGAAAATGTGTTGGGAGGAAAGGGATAGCAGGATGATGGATGAAAACTAAACCTTTATCCTTCCTAAAAGGAAGTCAGAGAAATCTATAATTCTTTATTTTGGGGGGGGGGTCCAGTCGTAGGGTCTGAACTCTGGGCCTGGGTGCTGTCCCTCAGCTTTTCAGCTCAAGGCTAGCGCTCTACCACTTGAGCCACAATGGTACATCAGGCTTTTTTCTGCTTATATGGTGCTGAGGAATAGAACCCAGGGCCTCATGCATGCAAGGCAAGCACTCTACCACTGAGCCAACTTCCCAGCCCGTAGAGAAATCTAAACAGCAGTAAAAATAATGTCTTTTTAAACCAGAAGCCAGTGGCTCATGCATGTAATCCTAGCTACTCAGAAGGCTGAGATCTGAGGATGGCAGTTTGAAGCCAGCCTGGGCAAAAAAGTCCTTGAGCCTTCTATCTGCAGTTAACCACCGGAAAACCAAGGTGGTGCTGTGGCTCAAAGTGATAGAGTGCTTGCCTTGAGCAAAAAAGCTCAAGGACAGTACTCAGGACCTGAGTTCAATCTCACAACTGACAAATAATAATAATAATAATGGTTCAGTCCCACAACTGACAAAAATTATAATAATGATAATAATAATGTATTTTTAAAAATAGAAATATAAAAGTAAACACTAGAAGAAAGATGTTGGATTTAACAATTACCTCGAGGACTACAGGAGTCAAGAAACAGAGAGGATGGGCCTGAAACATTAGGTTGTAAAAAAAAGTTTGAATTTAAAATTTTATATATCTATTTGATTTTAAATGATTTAAAAAGAGAGAGGGAACTTAAGATCATTCATTTTGAGCCTATCTGGAAGAGGTGTATCATGTAAAATTTTAATTTAAAAAAAGTAAGGTATGAGGAATGTTGAGTATTTTGTTGGCATGCGGATGAACTATTCTTCACAGGTGAACAAGAGGAGGTAATTGACTATTCTCACTATTGGAAATACAGAGCTGAAGCTTAGCTGAGAGAAATGATATACAGACAGAAAAGGTTCACTGCCTCCATGTTACTTTCAAGTCACAAAAGTAGATGAGGTCTTCAAGGAAGATGGACCATTAAACATTTCAGAGTACAGAATACAGAGTTCAGCAAATGAGTTGGGTGTGGTACGAGACATTGGTAAGGAGGATTGTGGTCCAAGGCTAGCCTCGTAAAAGAACTTAAAGCAAAAAGAGCCAGAGTGTGACTCAATGGTAGTATACTTGCTTAGCAAATGCAAGATGCTGAGTTCACACCCCAGAGCCATAAATAAGTAAATAATCTCATTCAGTATTAAGAGTTCAGGAGGATAAAAGAAGTAAAATACAGAGGATATGACAGAATATAGAATACATTTCAGATTTTTTTTCTCCTATAGGAGAAAAGACACCAGTTAAACAAGAAAAATAGTTTTTTTAGATGTGGAAACGCGCATGTTTGACATCAGAGGGAAGTGATGCTCTTGAGCAGGAAAACATGAAGTTAGAGGCACATGTTGTGGGGACAAGAGAACGGGCCAGAGAAATGAAGCCATGGAAAGAAAGGGTGCCACCACAGGAAAACATCAATAGAAATGCTTAAATTTTGAATCTAGGAAGGCAGAATGGCAGATGGTCTAAATTGTTCAAAAAGAGGAATAGAAATCAAAGTTGTGGTAAAGATTTTGAAGGGGTACATCATCTGCATAGCATAACCCATAAATTAATGCTTGAGAAGAAAGCACTCATTCTCCCTCACCAGTCCCTGGCTTAGCACTTGGTTCTGGGCTCAGCTTGTCTCACTCCTGCAACTGCAGTTGGCCCCACCGTCCATTATCCAGGAGGCTGCTTTGCTGCTCTTAGCTGGATTCAGCCATGTGTTAGGAATGAGTCATCTAAGAATGGGACTGAGCCTCAGCAGGGCAATGTGGCTCTCCCTTTCATCCTCTCATCCTCAGGGTTTGTTCTGCTGCTTAACAGATTCTGGGGGCAAGAGAGCAAGCAAAAGCCTGGCGTGCCTCTTGAGACTCAGGGTTAGAATTAAGCGCAAAGTCATCTACATGGCATTCTTTGATCTACAAATTGCGTGCATCTCAGTCCATAGTTTCAGGGTTGGGGTTTCTCAGCATTCTGCACTTCACCTCTAATCAGAACATCAAAGGCATGTTCACTTAGAGGTAGGAAGTGAGACCAGGTTTTTATCATTCTAGGCGAGAAATAGATATGCTGTGTATACTGAAGGGTTTGGCGTTGTAGGTGTGCAAAATCATGTGTGTTCTCTGCTTCATAGTAAGTACACAGTAGAAATCTCAAACTGTTTGTGTGTTACATTTTTGTATCTTCATTGTTAGTATTTCTCTCCTTCCCCACCCCTGAAGGTTGGATAATACCTTGGAGGAAATTATATTTAAACTAGTACCTGGACTACGAGAACGTAAGTTACTCTTTAGATTTTAAACTTCTGTGCTATAAGAAATAAGTATTTCTAATTAAAAAACATTCCCTGCTTGTTGCTATGGATTTTATACTCTTTTTTTTGTTTAATTAGAAGAACTTGAGCGTGAATCTGAGTTTTGGAAGAAAAATAAACCTCAAGAAAATGGACAAGGTAACTTTCTATGTCTGTGTCTGACAGAAATTCAGGCTTTTGGTTGCTATCTTCAAAGTGATAGTTACACCCGAATAGAACTCATGTACCCCTTTAGATTTTATCTAAATTCATGTAAATTTGAAGACATTACAGTTGAGAGTAATTGTAAAGAGGGAATTGGACTTTGAAATGAGAAAAGAAAGATAAAGAGAAAACTGAATAGGTAATTATAACTGAATAGGTATATATAGGCAATAATATCTGAAGAGAAAAAGTAATCTCACATTAAGAAGTCTTAGCTTGCAACTAAAGAGAGTTCTTGTTTATTTTATAAGTTCATTTTATTAGGAGACAGAAGTGACATGTGTCTGAAATCTAGATCAGGGGATTTTGCTATGCTCTGATACACAGAATGAAGTTTCTCATAGATAAAGCTTAGATGACATCAACTTACCTGTTCAAGACATTTTTTAAAATAGTTTTATGTGCTTATTGGTATTTTGCCATCACCTATGTCAAGTGTCTAAATTCCTCCTCTGGGTGCCAGGTAATTTTTAATAATTTAGCCAACATAAATGACCAGGAAAAGAATTTATGTACATAATCCACACAAAGGGGTATCTGAAATTATATCTTTTTTTATTTTCACTTTTTAAAAATTATTTTCACTCAAAATGTCCAAAGTCTAATGAGATCTGTAAGTACGTGTATGTGTCCTTACAGACTCATACCAACCTTAGTTTTCTTGTAAGATCACAGAATTGCCAAGTAAAGTAAACATCAAGATGGATGAGAAAATGCTGTAAAATGGATAGTGGCTTTATGAGTTAGATTTAACTAGACTGTTTCCTAAGTGGAGAGGGAAGATTGAGAATAGTTTTGATGACTAAAATAAGGCAACAGTCTAGCTGCCTTATTTGCCCATTGTGTTACTGTGTATTAAAAATAGCATGAATGTTATTCATGAGCAAAGAAGCTACAATGACTTAACTGGAAGGCTTGTTTTAATTAAGTGTACATTACAATTAGACAGCAGTGCTGTAGTAAAATATAGAAAATAGAAAGTTAATTAAATGTTTCAGTTTTTAATATAACGTATTCAGGAGTCCAGAAACACAGGAATTGTCCTCAAAAATTATATGTAGGTTTAGTCTATGAGTTCTTTTTGTTTGTTGTTGTTTTGTATCATAGATTGACTTATGAAAGACTATAACCAGGTTTGTGTATTTTATCTTCCTTTTCTCATTGCTTCCCCCTTCTAAAAGACTTTTTGTATTTTTGTCTTAAGTAGAGAATTTGGATCTTTTTTTGGAGCTGGGAGCTGGGGATTTGGGTAAAGGCTGCTTGTTTGTGAGTTCTCTGGGAATATGGAGAGGAAAGGGGAGAGCATATAGAAAAAAGAGCCTGCCTCACCTCTCTGAGGGTTTTCACTGGAGGGAGGGCTGCAGTGTCATACTCGCCTAGCTCTAATCAGTCTCATATTTTCACCAACTGATTTTATGCATATTTAATAATTTGAAAATTTAAAATATAGACAGAATATTTTATAATTTAAACAACCAGTACTTGATTTGAAATTTGAAAACAAAAATTATATTATTACATTTGAAAGTATCTTTACTGGCTGCCTTTTAAGTAATCAGTAATCTGTAATTGCAATAATTTTTGTGACCAAAATATAGTTAATCCAGGATCATTCCTTTGGATGTCCCAATAAGCCTAGAAATCTTAAGCTGTTTTGTTTTTGATGGATGTTTTTCAGAAATATTTCCATTGCTGAGTTAAAGTAGTAGTTAAAAATACTAAACTACTCAGTTATTAAAACTATTAAGAAGTGTTCTCAAAGTTTTTAATATTTTGATAAGTAATGTATTTTGCTTAACTTTAAACTTTGAGTTGTGTCTTCATTTTGTTTAAATTGTAAAGATGATACTTCAAAACTCGACAAACCAAAAGCAGATGAGGAAGGTGATGAAAATCAGGATGATAAAGACTACCATAGAAGTGACCCACAGATTGCTATCTGTCTAGATTGTTTACGAAATAATGGACAATCAGGGGACAATGTAGTAAAGGTGAGTATTTTTTAATATACCAGTTTACTAGTAAACCCTTGTTAATTTATTGGAGAATTTTCTAATTCTTTTAAAAAAAAAAAACTTATTAACAAATCTAATAGAATGTCATTCTTGGCATTTGTTTGGTTTCCTCCTACCTCAACTCCAAACCATCCTTATCCAATCCTACCATCTAGTGGCTAATGTGGAATATCACAGCTGTAGTTCTTTCATACTCTTGCTGTGAGTTTACATGCATTGTTTCTTCCTTTTCTCAGCTCATGTAATGTCATGTCAGGCAATGATTAACCTAACCCTTTTATTCATTATCTTTAAATATTGTCTTTCATTGTTTTGCTTTTGTTTTCAATTCAGTAAACATCATGGCTAATATATTTATGAATAATATAATTAATTGATTTAGAAGTAGAATTGTGCAAAGTATTGTGAATTTTCAGATTCCTTAAAGGCTCTCTATTAGTTTTTATAGTATCTCCATTTCTGATCCTGTTACCTTCTGTCTGATTGTTGAATCATTTTTTCTATGAATTGTATTCTTTTTTATATTATTATTATTTTAATGGTGATGTTCACATGGGTTACAGTTATGTAAGTCAGAGAACGAGTATATTTCTTTTTGAACAGTGTCACCTCTTCCCTCATTTTCTCATACTTTTCCCCCCAGACTCCTCTTCCCCACAAGTTGTAAATTTCATTTTCAGTGTAGTGTCTAGTAAGTATCACTGTTACACTTGTCACACCATTTCTGTAGTCCCCTTACCCTCCCCCAAACAGATAAACATATACAAGACAAAATTACAGAAATAAAAAAACAGTGCCAAACAAGAAAAAAAGCAAAATAACACAAAACCTCATTTCCATTTCTTGTAGTTCATTTTGATAAATATCATTTTATATGATCATATGCCCAAAGCTATTGAAACTTTGTGATCCTTTCCTAAGAATATCCTCCTTGGTCTCACTGTGTGAATGTCTAGAGTCTTGTATAACTTATCATGTCCACTTATATTTTTTATCTTTTATCATCCAGTGTGTTTACTTGCAGATTTATAGGCACATTTTAGTTACTACAAATAAGGGAAGCCATGCTCCTTATGTTTTTTGGGGGTCTAGCTTACTTCAGTTAATATAATTTTTCCAAGTCTTTTCATTTCTTACAAATGAGGAAATATCATTTGTTCTTATAGAAGCATAGAATTCTTGTGTGTGTGTGTGTGTGTGTGTGTGTGTGTGTGTGTGTGTGTGTTACATTTTCTTGAACCATCTATGCACTGCGGGGCATCTGGGTTCCCTATCTTGACTATGGTAAACAATGCTGCAATTAACATGATTGTATTGGTGGCTTTATTATGGCCTGGTTTGTGGTCATTTGAGTAAATGTCCAGAAGTGAAATTGTTGAGTCATAGGGAAGCTCTGTGTTTTATCTTTTTCTGTGTTTAGTCTTTTGTGAGACCTCCACACTGCTTTCCGCAGTAGTTGAACAAGTTTACATTCGCACCAACAATGTACTAGTGTTTTCTCTTTTGGCTACATCCCCACCAGCACCTTTTCTTAAAGGCTCTTTAAAACACACTACTCCCACCTACTGATTTTCTTTGGTGTTTACTACTTTAATAGTAGTTTTTTACCTATTAGGAAATGAAAACAAAATACTTTTTCATCAGATTAAGTCCTTTCAGTATCTTCCAACAAAGAATATATGTGAGCATGGTAATTCACTGAATGTTTATCCCTTACGTAAATATCAAACTATAATGATACAGTTAGAGAAAAAAAGTAAAAAGCCATCATTCAAAGACCCCCCCCCCTTATAGCCGGGCGCCGGTGGCTCATGCCTACAATTCTAGCTACTCAGGTGTCTAAGATCTGAGACTCACAGTTCAAAACCATCCTGGGTAGGAAAGTACATGAGACTCTTTATTTCCAATAAACCACCAGAAAACCAGAAGTGGCGCGGTGGCACAAGTGGTGGGGGGCTGGTCTTGAGCTGAAAAGCTGAGGAATAGCACCCAGGCCTAGAGTTCAGGCCCCACGACTGACCAAACCAAACAAAACAAAACAAAAACAAAGACCCTTTACACATACCAGCAAAAAATAATAATACAGTAAGATAATTGATTTGTTTAAGGGTGTTAGTTGGACAAGACATGTAATAAAGTCTTGTACCCAACTTTAAAGAACTGAACATTACCAACTCATCTGTTGCTTTTTGTTTTGGTATGCTATCTCTTCCTTTTTCATAAATGTTTTACTCAGATTTTGTGTTAACTGTTTGTCCCTGCCATTCACCTTTGTGGTCATCCTCTAATACATGGACTGTTATGGAATAAAAGCTAAATCAATAAAAAGGCTGAAGATCTTTTAATAAATAAACATGAAGTTTATTTCTCTGTATGATTTCTAGTATAAAAGTTAAGTACTGAATTAATTGATTTCTTTCTTTGTTTTTGAAATGTCTTACTATGTAGCTCAGGTTGCCTTCATACTTGCAGTCTTCTTTCCTCAGCCTCCTATATGCTGGGATAAACCGGCAAACGCTCTCAGGCTGAGCTTTATAAGCTGCTGGAGCAGGAAGAAAATAGATAGGAAAGCCTAGGATAGTTAGGATATGTGACAGATAAGAGAGAAAAATGGATTTGTACATTCAGCCCATTGTTTTCATGCAGTCTTGCATGTCTCCTTCACATTTGAAATGGTAGAGTGTATCTTTGCTCTAGATGTAATATTTTATGGGGGGCATGACTTGCTAGGAAGGCACTATACTTGAAGCCACCCTCCAGCCTGATTTGCTTTGCTATTTTTTGTGATAAAATGTTATGAACCATTTTACTCTGGCTGGAACCACAATCCTCCTGAGTTTAATCTCCCATGTAGCTGGAGTAGCAGGTGCAGACTAGTCTGCCCTATTGGTTGAGAGGGGAACTCATGACCTTTTTGCCTGGACTAACCTTGTACTATGATCCTTTGATCTTTACCTCCTGAGTAGCTAGGATTAGGACCAGTCCCAGCTTTTTAGGGGTGTGTGTGTGTGTGTGTGTGTGTTAGGTGTGTGTTAGGTGTGTGTTAGGTGTGTGTGTGTGTTAGGTGTGTGTGTGTGTGTGTGTGCATGCAGTCTCCTGATGTGTGTGTGTGCGTGCACGCACGCAGTCTCCTGAGTAGCTAGGAATTACAAATGCAAGCAAGTGTCCAGCTAGAAGTAATTTTTAACCTGTTTTCTTTTAATTCACCATTTGAATTGTGACGAAGTATCTGGATTTGTTTCTGTTAGTTTTTGTGAAGAAATACAATTTCCTAGGAAATAAACATTAACTTGTTCTACTTTTGACTTCCTATTCTTAAGAACAGTAAGATGTTCCAGAGGTTATGTTAGTTTGCTAAATTTAAGATTCTGTTGGAGTTTTTGTTTTATTTCAGATTGTTGAATGTAATTTTGTTTCACATTTTGGTACAACAACATGTGAAATAAGAGAGAATATCAGTATCTTGCATTTTGTCTCATTTTGTCTCATTCTGGATTAACTCTTGTATTTTAGTACAGTAATGTCCAAACTTGAAGAGTAAATTAGCACCTCTCTTCTCAATTGACACATCAGGACACACAGAACTTTGTTTTCTTATAGAGAAGGAAGTGCTGCTTCAGCCCAGTCCAGGAGCCTTATTTTCTTCTACATAAACTCCACACTGCATAATTTTTGGTTGCTGAGGCTTGTTGCAGACTAACTGGCCCCTCTCTATTGGACCCTTAGGGCTCCTCTGAGTTCTGCTTCAAATCATTTCTCTTGCCAGATTATTCAATAGTTACAGCATCATGTTTTAGAAAATGTCCATTACAGAGGTGACAATTTGTAACAACATTTATGCATTTTGTCCACTTTCTTTTGTTATTCCTAAACTCATGTATGTTTTATGACAGTGTCTTAGAGAAAGGCACATTTTCAAGATTTTTCTAAGGTACATGATGATGCGTCTTGAAAAACGTCATTGATTTTTCCAGTAGTTAGGGACATTTTCACTTATAAGTACTAAAAAGCTGTAAGTTGATGCTTACATTATGAAAATACTTGAACTGATAGTGAAAATAATACCTAAGTTTAATTAAAACTAAGTTCTTTTATTTTTATTTTAATTAGGGTCTAATGAAGAAATTTATTCGATGTTCTACACGTGTAACTGTGGGAACTATTAAAAAATTTCTAAGTTTAAAACTAAAACTTCCAAGTTCTTATGAGGTAAGTTAAATAATATCTACATACATGGTCATTTTGATCATTATGATCTGAAGTAAAATTGTAACAAGAAGTAAAAACTGAGGATATAGTCAATGTTTGTAAACTGATTATTTTCATGTTAAACTTGTAATTTTAAGGTGATACTTATATAATACGAACTTCTTAATATAGCCTATGAAAGTCAGGATGCTAATGCACTTGGTGTTTTAAAATTAAAGGAAATATTTGGAGAACTTAATAGTATTCCTAAAACAAATATCCTAATTAGATTCTCTTCGTTTTAATGCCAACACACTTTAGAGTATATCACTTTTTATCAGACTTTTTATATCAATTACTAATTTTGTAACTTAATCTTATTAGCATGTGAAAGGTTTTATTGTGATATATCTACATATACATAAAATTATTACCATGGGGTGGGGGTCATGGGCTTGAACTCAGGGCTGGGGCACTGTATCTGAGCTTTTTCTCAAGGCTACAGCTGTACCACTTTGAGCCACAGCTCCACTTCAGGTTTTTGAGTGGATAACTGGAGTCTCATGGACTTTTCTGTCCAGGCTGGCTTCAAATCATGATCCTCAGCTCAGCCTCCTGAATAGCTAGGATTACAGGCATGAGCCATTAACACCTGGCTAATTATTACCAATTCTGTATAGAATTCTTCAAAATGTAAAACAATTTTTATAAAAAATTGTTTCATAGGTGTTCATATTCAGTTCCATGTGTGCAAAAAGTTTGTTGGTTGGCCCTATGTAAAGCCTTTTTCATCTACACAAATACAGTTGTCCATTTTATCTATAGAAGAAGCAAATTACTCTAATATAGATCACAGCAGAAACATTTCAGAAAATGTTTATGATCTTAGTGA
The DNA here is from genome assembly GCF_000151885.1 of Dipodomys ordii. Classification (NCBI taxonomy): domain Eukaryota; kingdom Metazoa; phylum Chordata; class Mammalia; order Rodentia; family Heteromyidae; genus Dipodomys; species Dipodomys ordii. Next base: position 419,347 of record NW_012267404.1, read on the forward strand.
AGAAACTAGTGACATAGTGATGAAATATGGCTGTCATTTCTCACCTGCCCAGATGACAAACTTAGAACTTGTATTAGCTTCCACTTCCTCCCCCTTGGTTTTAATAGTAGCATCTGAAATAGCAAAAACAAGATCTGGTTTTGTGTACAAAGAAAGATATCAAATGAAGCATAGTTCTTCTGGTATATTTGCAATGACATTAATGACTATGAATGTCAAGAATAGACATCATAAGAGAAATAGTATTTGAACAAAGGCATTGGCAGAGAAGAAGCCTATGTGTAAGGAACATCTCTATTTTGAACTTAACATTTCTCTCAGATAACTAATTAGTCTGGGTTAAAACTTTTGTTATGATTTGTGCCTACAAATTTAAAAAGATTCCAGAGACATCACAGATTTTTATATTAGAAAAAAATGTGAAAAATAACACAGCTTAGTGTAAGTAAAAAAGTAAGAACCCTTGCTTCTTTGCTTGTGAATTTATAGATAAGAAAAAAAAGTTATTCACTGCTTTTAAGAGTTATTAAAACAATATCTGGGAAGTGTTTTGAAGTTCATATGTAGCATAAATCATCAGAAGATCAATAATTTCATATATCTGATACAATTAGGATGCTATTCATTTTAGACTTAAAGTTCAAAACTGTAATTCTGTCAGCCAGATCCAGAATAACTTAAAACTTATTTTTTTTCCTTCTCCACACTTCAAATGAAATTTTGCCAGTTACTTTTAATAACTGGAGTACTGCAATATTATTTTATTTATGGAAATTTATGATAAACATTTTCTAAATATGCTTTGTCATATTAGTGAACTGTAAACAAAGTGCCTGTAGCCTTCTTAAAGATTTGTTTGGTGCTCATAACTGAGAGCAAAGTGGCATTTTATAAGTACAATGTTTTTGAGGTTCTATACAAGGTAGAAAGAGGGTCCTGTAGGTATTATGTAAGCAAGCTAGGGAGACCACTTAGTCTAGAATATACAGACCTGTACATTCTGCTAAATGTCTGCTAGTAACTACTGAACGTTTTTATGTGTCTGTCTCAAAGGCTGCATAAACCACCATATCCTTACTCATTATCCTCTTTGGACTCAAACTAATGAGAAAAATTCCATCTTGGGAAGTCAAAAATATTCTAGCAAATAAATTCAGAAGCCAAAAGAACTGAGGAACTGTGAGCTTACTATAGTCTACTAATTAAGTAAGGGGCAGTCCCAGCCATAATTCATGGCTAAAATTTGAAGGCTATCCTAAGACGTGAACTTTGATACTGCACTTATAAGTTAGGTAGATGAACTTTAAGTGTGTATGGGAAAATAATGCTTCATGTTACTTAAACCTAAATTGTTAATCTGGGAAAAAGAAACATTTCCAATATTACTTACAATAATGTACTAATGTCGTTCTATTTGGATTTTTAAAAATGCATGATACCAGTAAATTCAAAATTACTTATGTTAATATAACTATTCTTTTTAAAGTTGGATGTGCTGTGCAATGGTGAAATTATGGGAAAGGATCATACTATGGAATTCATCTATATGACAAGATGGCGACTGAGAGGAGAAAACGTAAATTGCCTTTTTACTTATATTATTTGAATAGAATTATATATGTGCCACTTATATATGCTAATTATATATGTATATATGTATATGTGTGTATACATATATATATATATAAAATAACTATTAAAAACAAAGTAAAAATAACATAAAGCGAACATGCTTAGAAGAAGAAACTGCTTCCCTGGTTTCTCCCAGTAACCTGAAAATTGGTCCAAGTACAATTGGTCCAGTAAGTATGGCTTTGTTTTGTGAAGGTAAATTTAAAGTATATCAAAATATGTTCAGGATTCTGCTAACATCAAGACAGAGAAGATGACACATCTCTTTAATGCCCTATGACTAATAAAAACTTAAAAGACTATGGAATGGCAGGTGTGGGGGCAGGTGGGGAGCAGGTACACTTAAATTCTACTCTGGTTAATACCACTAATGGTTTGTAGGAGAATTCTTATTTGGGGCTGTGACATTGAACACAGATGAGATAGAGTCAGGATCATCTTTTTTTCAGGTACCTCTTTTACATCGAAAAGTATAAAATGTAAAATTAGTCTGGAGGGTAAGTGAACTTACAGGAGTTTCTGACGCAGATTTGGTTTATTCCTTTAGGTCCTAGCAATGTGGAAGAAATTATTCAAAGGAGAAAAGCTATTTTAAAAGAGAATTTTTTGTACTTTAAACTATATCTGTAATCAGGATAATTCTAAGTTTGTTTATACTTGACTTAGGTACGTGAGATGTTAGAGAAATTTGAGGCACAGGTATTGTATGATTTACATATGTAGGAGTAAGGAATACTGTAGGAATGTTGCTAAAATTTTTCCTTGTTATTTGAGTGCATGAATAAATCTTACTGATGATTGGTTAGAAAGTCAAACTAGAGAACTTTCAAGTTGACTTTATTAGGCTTTAGGATGTTGTTGTTCTTATGGTACAATGGGTCATAGCTTAAACTCTGAATTTTGTTTTTAGCTTATATTTCTTATCTTCACTGTTACATATCCATACATTTTATACTCTAATTTGATGATCCTGTTCAATAAACTTTTTTAGTACATCTTGGAAATGTACATTGAAATATCACACAAAATTAAGAAATATTACCTCCCCTAACAATAGATAGTGTAGAATATAGATAAAATGAGGGCTGCCATGTTCAGTAGTTCAAAAACATACTTACATTGAATGTAAACATTTGTAAGACTATTACAAAATAAACCACAAAACTTTTATGCTGCTCTGGTAAAATATTTGATTACTTTTCAGAAGAAATATCCTGATATATGTAATAATAATAATAATAATAAGGCACCTAACACTTCAGTCATTTTTTTCTCCCTGTTTGATTCTCCTGTGGGTAAAGACTTCCTTGTGAGGCTGAAAGCTTTATCCCCTAGCAAGACCAGGAAGGAACTTGTGTTCTAGTATCTGTCACCAACTAGTTGAATGTTCTAAAGATCTCATCAAATCACTTTTTAGGGTTTTGTTTTGCTTTGCTTTTATATAATTGTCAGCTGGCTGCTGGTGGCTCATGCCTGTAATTCTAGCTACTCAGGAGACAGATCTGAGGATTGCAGTTCAAAACTAGCCAGAAAAATTTGGAAGTAGAGCTGTTGCTCCAGTAGTAGAGTATTAGCCTTGATCAAAAAGAAGCTCAGGGACAGCACCAAGGCCCTGAGTTCAAGCCTCAGGACCAGCAAAAAAATATATGTGTGTATGTAATTATATGTATGTATATTAAATATACATAGATATTTGTCTTTGTATTTGGTAAATATGTCTTATTTTATTTTTACTAAGGGTTGTATATGTATTACTCTCATTTAATATTTACAATCAAAATATTTCAGGTACAAATTGCAGAGAGTAAACTTGGTGTCCTTGGGAGAATGGATATTTCAATATTACACATCTGATTAACATTGTAGTGAATATAATTTTAGCCTTCTTTGATAGCATTTCAGTATACTTTGCTGGAAATCACTATGAATAGGTTTACCTAAATTTCAAGAGATAAGATAGTCATCTCTGTGACCTCTGCCAGGACTCACCTGTCCTCCTCCAGATCCCTGCTGAAAAATTACCCACACTGTGTTATTTTACTGTCAAAGCTATGAAACACTAATTTATAGAATTTTTCTATCAATAGAATATCAGCTAACTCATCTGTTACTGTGATTGCTTTTCCGATCACACATTTATGAATAATTTCAATTCTGTTTCTTGGGGGGAGATACTTTATTAGTTCAAAAACTAGCTCAGTAATTGTAAGATCATTATAAATCTTATGCTTTATCATCCAAGTAGAAACTGTACTAAGAAAAATTACCACCTCTCACACTGAATCTGTTTTTGGATGTCAACTTCCACTCCTCATTGGTCCAGTCTTCCAAGTCCCAGAAGTGTTGAGATTGGTTGCTCCAGGCTGGGGCGCGGCTCAAGTGACATAGCACCTGCCTAACAAACCCAAGATCCTGAGTACTACCAGAGGTGGGAGAGAGGAGACCAAGAGAGGAGAGGAAGAGGGATAGGAGAAGGAGAAGAGAGGGTCCAAATACTATAATCACAATCTTAACACTCTGGTCCCAGCTACCCTGAAGTCTCCTTTTGGGTTCATCCTTCCTCACCAGCTCTCCATTCTCTGTTCTACAGTCAGAAGACATGTTACTACTCTGCCCCAATCTCAGTAGAGTTCACTATCACTTAGCTAAAAGCTGAAGTCCTGCCAGCTAGAAGGCTGAAACCTGGAGTATCAGCCTGGGCAGAAAGTCTTGAAGATTCCATCTCTCCAATTAACCAGTAAAATGCTGTACTAGCGGAATGGCTCAATTGGTAGAGCAACAGCTGTGAGCAAAGAGTGAAGTGAAAACATAAGGCCTGGTATCATACATATAACATTGCACAGATAGTCTGTTTTCCCTCTCTCCATCTCCCCCCTCTCCCTCTCTTGCCATGTCCTCCTCCTCTCTCCCTCCCTCCCTCTCTCTTCTCTTTTTTCTCCTCTCTCCTCTTTCTCCCTTCTCTCTCCCACTCTCTCCCTTTCTCCCCTCTTTCTCCCTCTCTTTCCCCTCTCTTTCTTCTCTCTCCCTTCCTTCCCTCTCTTTTCTCCTCTCTCTCTTCTCTTCTCCTCTCCCTTGGCTTATGTTCTCCAGCCACAGTGGTCTTTGGGCTTTCTCAAGTATGTCTGGCTTGCACTGCCTTCCCTGAGTTATTCATCCAGCCAGCTTGCTGTGCCTCTTCACTTAAGTAATTGTGCTTCTGTGTCACCTTCTCAAGAAGCTCTCTGATGTCCCTATTCCTACCAGCATCCTTAATTCCTTTCCATGCCTCTTTGTTTCCCACAGTGTGTTGTACTATATGACGCATTATGCCTCTGAGTTATATGTTTATTATCTGTCCCCCAACTAAAATTTTCACTTGTTCACTCATGAATCTCTAGCAGCTAGAGCCTGCCCAGAATAAATGTGTACTATATTTCAAAAGTAGATTTAAGCCAGGTACTGATGGCTCTTGCCTGTAATCCTAGCTACTCAGGAGGTTGAGATCTGAGGGTTGTGTTTCAAAGCCAGCCCAGGCAAGAAAGTCCATGAGATTCTTATCTCCAATTACCCATCAGAAATCCAGAAGTGGTGTTGTGGCCCAAAGTAGTAGGGTGCTAGTCTTGAGCAGAAGAGCTCAGGGGCAGCACCCAGGCCTGGTGTTCAAATCCCACAATCAACAAAAAAAAAAGGTAGATTTAGTGGAAATTTTCTGTTTGAAAGTAATATATAATTACACAAAACATAGCCTAAAGACAATTTCCTTCATTTGAATCTCAGTTTTTTCATTACTTCTGTTAATCTTCTTTTGAATTCTGGCTCAGGTTCTAGTAAGTACAGATTATTATGTTGCATGAGATGGACAGAGGCTTTAACATGGACAAATGCGGCATTAGTAGTAAAGCAATCTTATTTCTTAGGTACGTAACTACTAGCGTACTTGTGTGATCCCATCTTCTCCCACTCCTGCAATCTGTTGCCAACAAGTAACTAGAATGCTACCTGTAGGCATTGCTGACTAACTCTGCCTGGGCTTTGGTTGGCTAGTTTCCTAAATTTTTGACCATGTCTATTACTTTGTTTTTCCTCTAGTACTTTTTATCTTAAACATTTTAACCCACCTGAGATTGATTTCTTTTCACATATATTCATAACAATAACTCTTAATTTGTCCTAGTGACTTTTTAATCAGAAATACAATTTATTGAATTGTTCCATACTTTACCTCAAGGTTTTGAGATGTCACCATTATCTATAAATATCATATATACGTATATGTGTATATGCACATACACATATATATGTATGTCTCTGGACATTTTCTTTTATTATTTTGAGCAAGGATTACTCTGAACTAGCATTATATATTATATAGCATTTATGAAAATTGTCCATTTTAGGGGGAAGAAGTTTGCATAAAGTGCAAATTAACATGTCTTATGAAGGAAATATTTGTGCCTTTTCAGTTGAGTCATCATGTGTATTATGTATTATTAGTATTACTATCAGTGTCTGTTAGTATTAGTGCCTATTTGGAAAAAACTCACTATAATTATTAACTGGGTATTTTCACTCATTCTCTTAGATTCATCTTTGGCTGTTTGAGTTTGGTTGGTTTATTGTTATTATTGTTCTTCATTTGTGGCTTTTTTTTTTTTGAGACAAGGTCTCACTATGCATCGCAGGCTAGCCTTGAACTCAACAATCCTTACACCCAAGCTTCCCTGGATGAATCAACACGTCTACTTTCAGAAGTGTTTTTTAATGGGATTGTGATTGTGTTGCAGTATATGTCTACGTTGCTTTGGCTTGGAATTGACATCTTTGCAATTTTTCGTATTATTCAGTTCTGTGCACTGTCTCCTCTCCTGTTCTACACTGTCTTCAGCTATGACTGAGTAAACCTGCAGTTTTCTCTCCTCATTGTTTTGGGTACCACCACTACCCTATGAGTCTTTTGCCTCAGACAAGGCTGTTCCATGTTTAGAGCTTTCCTTTTCCTACTTGAGAATCCCCCGGGGAATTAGTTTTGCTCCCAATTCTCCAGTAGTGAAGCATTTGTCCTGTACCTTCTAGCTTCTGTGTCACTGTTTTCTTTTATCCTAGGGTAGTTCCACTGTGGGTTTAGCAGCTTTTCTATGGACTCACTGCCCTATCTGGACCTGAGACTCTATCATGATACAACTCTGAAAAATCTTTTCTTTAGGAGTCAAAACAGGGAGATATTTTTAGTTCATAACTATTGCCATTTCAATATTCTTAAGCTCGAGGTTGTTATTGACTTATTCCTTATTAGTAGGAGAGAAAAAAATAACTAATATAGCATTTCTCACCACAGGCTGGTGGTTCAAGCCTGTAATCCTGGCTACTCAGAAGGCTGAGATCTGAGGATCGAGGTTGGAAGCCAGACAAGGCAGGAAAATGTGTGAAATGCTCATCTCCAATTAACCACCAGAAAATCAGAAGTGGATTTGTGGCTGAAAGTGATAAAGTACTAGCCTTGAGCAAAAAAGCTTAGGGACAGCATCAGGCCCTAAATTCAAGCCCATGACCAAACCAAAAAAAAAGTATTTCTCAAACTTGAATGCAAATATAAGTCATTTGAGAATTCTGGTAAAGTAAAATTCTGACTCAGTAGGTCTGGATAAGCCTATCAGTCTGCATTTCTAGCAAATTCCCCAGGATCTTTGGGCCATCCTTTGAATAACAGAGTTTTAGGAAGCATGGTAGGTCACTACTGACTTCCTCTGACTTGTGCAGCTACATAATTAGAGTGTGGGATTACAAAATAAATCAGATCCCACTTTGGTACGGATTCTTGATAAGGGAGATTAGCAGAAAATAAAGAAAGGTTGGGAAGGAAGGAATGACAGAAGGAAGGATAGAAGGAAGGAAGGACTGTCTCTTTTCTCCTTAACTCTGTATTCCTATTGCATGATTTTTGCAACTTTATAGTTAGGCAAACTCTGATGGGCCAGAGATGGGGGACTCTTCCAAGAGAGTGGAAAAGGTCACTAAAGATCGCTGTTGAGCATGCCTTACAGCATGTGGATGAGCACTGGACACAAAAATCAAGGGCTAACATCTAGACAAAAAATTGTTGAAGTATTTTCGAGAATAGGAAAATGTCGTATACTATTTCAGCATATATCTTTTAAACTCTAGTAATTTAGAAATTTCCTGGTTAAGTTACAGCTCACTTTTTTAATGCATTTAATTTTTCATTGTTGTTTTTTCTAGTTTGAAGATCATGAAAATTTTTAAAAATATAAATGTAACATTTTGTAGTCCATTATAATTAAATCAACACAAGTGCAGTATATTTTAAAAATCAGAATTAGAGTTAATTCTTTAAATGTGAGGTAGTTTAATTATTAAAAGGCAGTGAATTTGCAAATGAAACTTCCTAGTATGTTTAACATAGTAGTTTTAACTCATTGACTTACTTAGAAAATGTTCATGGAATGGCTACCATGTGCTAGTTCTGGGCCTTAACCAATAAAATTACATGAATATGGAATAGATTCCAGGAACTTATAATATAATTCTATTATAATTAATATGGAGACTAAGAATTGAATCTGAGCACTATCCCTTATAGGATGTGTGAACTTGATGCTCACCCATAGCTCTGATCTTGAACAGTACTCTTTCATGGGTCATTTGGGGAAACCTAGGAGAGACTGATATCAAGAAGGGATAGGAGAAAGAAGGGTCCCCATGTACTAATAGGTGAGGATTTCCCAAGAAGTGATATTTGACAAAGAAATGGAAAGAGCAAGCCACTCTTTAGGTATTTGCAGAGCATTAAATAAATCCATAGATAGATGCTAAAATTAGTTCAAACCATCTATTTAAAAAAAAAAACAAGCCCTGCCATTTTCTCAAAGTGTTATTTAAAATTAATCATGTTAACTCTTATGTTTGACATTGAACTATTTTAAATAATCAGTTTTAAATATGTGTCCAGTTGTGGATGCCTCTTATCTGATGAGTTCGTCTCCTCCGCAGTTTCGGTGTCTGAACTGCTCAGCTTCGCAAGTCTGCTCTCAGGATGGCCCTTTGTATCAGGTAAGAGGCACTCACGACGGTACATATGCCCGTCCCCATGCCTGCAGTGATTGCTCTCTCCCCAAACTCGAGCTCCTCAGGCATGTCACTTGGTAAAACTAATGTCAGTTTTATTTATTTTTCAAAATTTAAATACTCTTAAGTTTCCCATTATTTTAATTCTCCTGAATTGACTTGTTAATTGTACTGAACTAAAAAAATGAAATTATATGTGATAAATTCATTACTTATGTGTCAGGAACTTATAGTAATTACTAAGTTCAGTCCCAAAGAAATCTCTGAGCCATATTGGATTAGGTTATCTTCTTTGTGTAAATACTTTTCAAGTGAGTCATTCCTCTGTCAGAGTCAGATGAAATGCTGGATTAGTTAGCTCTAAGTAGCAGCAAGAGATTCATTATAAGCCCTAACTGACTTGTGCCTCTTAAAAATAAAATGACAATGAGCTGTTTAGTGATATACCAGGAAAACCTGAATATGTATCTAAGGAAAGTTTTATCTAATAAAAATACATTATTATTTGGAAAGATGAGGCTAAATACAGTATAGTAAGCATTATTGTTTGGTACAGAGATGATCTATACACAACCTAATCTCTGCAGGCTATACACATATAGTATAAATCATTTGGTGAATAACTAGACAATCACCAAGTTTCTCAGTAAGCTTCTTTTTGAATGGTCTGGTTTTATTTGTTTTGCATGGTCCCTGAATGATGTTATAAGTACACAAATGACTCTTGGCAGAAAATAAGATTCCTACCTCTGCTATCCCTTGTTCCTCTTATTCCAGAAATTAAAATAGTCCTTGTCTTATTTTCTTATAGCCAATAAGAAATTGTGAAACAGTTTTAACTAGTAAACTTCAGTGTTGTGATTTGGAGATTGGGAAAAAAATTAATCTATTTTAGAATTAAAAGAGTACTTCAATTAATCAAAAAATTACCATTTTATCTAAAATTTCTTTCAATATTTTGGTCATTTGAGAATGTCTCGTTACAATGACAGCCTTTTGGTATATAATATTTAAGTCTTAGTTTCTTTGAAATGGAGTAAGCTAATATAAGAACTACAAAAGCCAAGAAAAAAATCATTTAGGAAAGTGTATTATCCTTCTTGCATTACACAGATAAGGGCAAAGGGTAAGCAGTAATTTAGTAGAGCTAGTGACATTCATAAAATTTGAAGTAAATACGTACTTCAGCTATAAGCTTCATGACTGGTTTGTGGATGGTGAATCATACTGACAAACCCATGCATAGGTGGGTAGTGGAATAAAAATGTTCTTAAACTCTGATCCTAAATTTTAAAGAACTAGAGTAAGACAAAATTTCTAACTTACCCTGATTTCCTTTTTTTGTTTTCAACAATTTTTATGGATAATAGTCTTGTAAGAAAATTGACTTAGCATTCTTCCAAATGTATTTCACAAAGACAACTTAAGTATGATAGCAAAAACTAAGGGATTCTGAATTAGAAAACTAGTGCTAAATTTCATTATTGATATAAATGCAAGATGGTTAATAATACACTAACATACTAAAAGAATAACAAGGGGTGGAGGTATTGCTTGGATAGAGAGCACCAGCCAGTAAGCAAAAGCAAACATCAGATAGCAAGTTCAAATCCTATTATCAGACAACAAGTAATGATAATAACAAACCAAGACCTAGTAGAATTTTTATCAGAAATGCTAGAACAGCTTGATTTTGTGCAAAGATAGTGGTAGTCGGTAGACAGGCAGACACAGGCCCATGTTTTATTTACACACAGTGAAAACCAGCAGTAGATATTGAAAAGGTACTTGATAAAACTCAATGTTAAGTACTGATTTTTCTCTATCAGCTTCTTATTTTGAAGTTTTTTGGATCAACAACAACAAATGATTGAAACAGTTATTTCAAGAAATATTTTTAACTGGATTATTTAACATTTCACTATATTTTCTCTTCCTCTTGCCATTTCCTTCTTTTATTATGTTCTTTATATGCATCTGGATTGGGGATTTTTTTGTGGAACAATTTAAAAATAAATCACATATCAGGAAAACTGATCAGTAGTTATTTTAGCATGTATTTCCTAAGAACAAAGGCCTACTTGTGTGTATGTAAAATTCTACTTCACACAGAAGAAATTTAAATAGTATATTGAAAAGGATAGAAATGTTAGTTCTCCTCATGATTAAATTATGAAGTTAAATGTAAATCCAAACATACTTTTACCAGATTCTTTTTTGACTTGAAAAAAGTCATTCTAAAGATCATCAGGAAAGACATTTTTAAAGTGATTGATAAGTAGACACAAGCACCACCACACACTAAACTGTGTTATTATAGTTAGAAATCAGGTTCTAACTTACATGTAGATATATGAGGATAAAGAATAGCTCAGTAGATATACGAGGATAAAGAATAGCTCAGTAGATATACGAGGATAAAGAATAGTCCAGTGATACCTTTAATAGGAATACCTCTAATGTACATATGAATCTGTAAAGATAGTATTTCACATTAATGGAGAAAAAAATTCATTTAACAAGTACTGGTCCACCTTTCTAGTCCAAGGATATAGAAGTAAAAATGAGTACAAGTCTTTTATCTTGTGGAACTTACACTCTGGCTGTAGCAGACAAAAATCAGGCAAGTAAATTTTAATGTTGGAAGAAAATATAAAATAGACAAATAGTTTGTAAGGTACCCAAAGGAAGCCTCCCTCTTGGATATATGGTGTGTTTTGGTCACAAGGAAGTGAGAGATGTAGCCATGTTAATATGTGGTGTAGGGCACTTAAGAAAACAACTCTGCAGCGCTCAGCTGTAGGTTTTTCTGATTGTTGGAGAATGGCAAGGAGGCCAGGGATGGAAGACAACATAAAAAAAAAAGGCAATTCTGAGCTTGTTTTCATGAATTGTACCAAAACTGTGGCAACCAATGCCTCACTTAAGTTTCTGTTGGTTTAAAGCAGTATATATTAAAAATGAAATCATAACAGCAAGAAAATATAGTTGAAGAACTGATTTTGTAGTGGGCATGGTCTTTCACTTTTCGTTTAATGTAAAAGAAAAGACTGAATTACTGGTTCATATTGATAGGTACCAAGTAAGAATCTCATAAGTAGATATTTACAGTGTATGTTAGATTGATGTTGTTAATACATGAGGAATTTGTATAAATCTATAAGACAAGCCTAACTTTGCACGGAAAAATGAACAGCACGTGACCAAGTAAGTTAACCCTCCCCCCCATTAAAAGTGGAATGCAATTGGCTATTAAGCATATATAAATGATGAATGTCTTTAGAAATCAAAAATGAAAAAGAAATAAAATACCATTTTCTCTATTAAGTTGCCAAATTAAGAGGGAGTATGATAATAGTACTTATTATTGACAAGGCACTAGAGTAGCAGGCACTCATACAAAAAAAACAATTATTGAAGACCAGTGCAGCAGTGTTTATTTAAAAGCCTTATAAATGTGTCTGTTGCTTGAACTAGTAGTTCCTCTTGATCTTTGGACCAAAATCAATTTATGAAAAATAGAATAAATTCAAATAGACTGCAAAAAGAGATAGTCAACTTATGGTTCGTTTAACAGTGTAATATGCAGCCATTAAAAACCTTTTATGTGAACTTTAAAACCATAATATATGTATGTAACCTATTAACATTCTATTGCTTAAAAATTGGCATTATCTATTATAAATAATTTACCTGCAAAAAATAATAAAAATGATCATTCAACAATGCATTAAATGGTATAGAAATACATGTGTGGAATTTCAAGTGGACTACTTATTTGCCAAAGACATGGTTGTTAGCATGAGTCCAGTTATTTTTTTGTTAATTTGTTTAAATAAAACAAAGGACCTGGATATCAGAGTACATGCCTATGGTTCAACTGTTCTGAAGGTGATTAGGGGCCTGCCTAGACAAAGTTAGTATGAAACTGTAAAGAACAAACTAGAAGCAACAGTCTACCACTGAAGATACCTGTAATATTTCCTAACATTGTTATATTTGAAAATCTCTATACTTGGTTTTTATTACACAAATGAGATTTTTTAGGACTAAGAAACTCTATGAAATGTAGGTCCATTCAGTACGATCACTTAACACAGATAATAATATGCGTATTCCACCATAGTAAATGTTGTTCATTTACTGATTCAGAAAGCAACTAAAAAGCAAATAGAACTTGAAGTATATCTTAAGAGGTTTTAGTATTCTGCCACATTTCAGTAAAATTAAACCTAACCCATAGAACAAACACAGATTGTTTCTTGGAAGAAAAAAAAATCAAATTATCTTACTCAAAAACTGAGAAAATTCCAGCCAATGACAGCCAAGTCATTTGACTTCCTTCTTCTTTCATGTGTAATGGGAGGTAGATATTTCCATGTATATGATTTATATTTTCTAACACAAGTTATACCTGTGGGTTGGAGAGAGCTGGAATGGTTATTGGTGAAGTTATGTTAAGTTATAGCTGCTAGTGGTCTGAGATTAATGAGCTTCAGAAACACCCAGAGAGTATTATAAAATGAAGAATTTTTTGTATGTACCTTTCTTCCACATAATCTGATTCTGCAGGAGCAGAATGAAATTAATAAAATTAAAATCAGAATAATTTAAGATAATGGAGACCATGAGAGAAAGACTTTTTTTCTGTACCCCTTAGAAAGCTAGTAGTGGCACCTTCCTTCAGTTGGCAGAGCTCAACCTGGGATGTGATTATTCCTACCCTCCAGTCCTGTCCTGAGCTGAAACATTGAGTTGTAAATTCAATATGTAAATTCAGTATGCAAATTCAAGATTTTAGGATCTCAGTGTGACCCTTTTAACTACATGAAAGAATTGGAAATTTTGCCCTACTAAATTTTTGTGTTCACTAAGATAAAGATGTATTAGGGGCTATCTGAGTCCATTTTTACTTGTTTGTTTTGCTGGTCCGGGGGCCTAAATTCGGTGCCTGGTCACTGTCCCTGAGCTTTTGTACTCAAGGCTAGTGCTCTACTACTGGAGCCATAGCTCTACTCCTGGTCTTTTGGTAGTTAATTGAAGATGAGTCTCACAGACTTTCCTGCCTGGGCTGGCTTTGAACCACCATCCTCAGCCTCCTGAGTAGTTAGGATTACAGGCATGGGCCACTGGCTCCTGCCTGAGCCCATTTTTAATGAGCCAGATTTTTATATGGTCATTTCATGTATTTGACCTACTCTTTGACAACATCCTTGGCCTGAATGATTTTGCCATAATCCTTATACGCTTCACAACTACACACTTCATAGTCTTTTCTCTCAACTATTTCTGCACAGGTCTACCCAAGCCCCTAATTTCTTCTTGTCATCAAACTTTATTAGGTAATTTGGAACTCAGAAAAAGGCCTCTACAAACTTGACATATGTAGACTCAGGACAGTTCCACGTATGAACATAAAGATGATCTTGGGCCTGCGCCAGTAGTTCACACCTATAATCCAAGCTCCTCAGGAGATTTAGATCAGGAGGATCACAAGTTTGAAGCCAACCCAAACAGAAAAGTCCATTGATACTTTATGTCCAAAATAACTAGGAAAAAAGCTGGGCTGGAGACCTGGCTCAAGTGGCAGAGCACCAACCAACACTAAGCCTGAGCTCAGAACCAGGGAAGGAGAGGATGATCTTGGTGTTTATCCACTGCTATAGCAGTTTTGTGAATTCCAAGTGCTAGGTCATCATGGTAGAGAGAGCATGGATTGGTCTTCAGCCCCTCTCGTAAAGCAGTATTTGTACTTATTTTACCTCCAGAAGTAATGCCTTGCTGTGTTATGGTGGTGGATCACTATGCAGTGAGCAAAGCCAAATCTTGAACACACTGGAGCTTTCAAGCAACTCAGTGACATCGGGGGAAGAGATCAGCCTTTTTTTGGGGGGGGGAGGGGGGTACGGTCATGGGGCCTAGACTCTGGGCCTGGGCGCTGTCCCTCAGCTCTTCAGCTCAAGGCTAGCGCTCTACCACTTGAGCCACAGCGCCACTTCCAGCTTTTTTTTTTTTTTTTTTTTTGCTTATGTGGTGCTGAGGAATTGAACCCAGGGCCTCATGTGTGCAAGGCAAGTGCTCTACCACTGAGCACCTTCCCAGCCCTTAGCCTTTTTCTTAATACCAGAAAAGTTCCTTGAAACTGATTTTAAAACGGGAACCTGCAGCAAAGGAAAATGATTGCTTCTCCAGACCCTTTCTGACTGCTACTTGGTTTGCATAGGGAAAGGGAAAACAAAGGTCAAAATAAATGCACAAGTGGCATGACATAGACCTTCTAGGAAATTCTTTCCTCTTAGGTTCTTTATAGTAGCCATGTGCATGGTACCTTTTAATTATACTGTGTAATAGATCTCAATATTTAATGGCATCAACTATCTATTGAAAGGAGGCAAGGACCTAAACATTTCATGTAACAGTTGCTTGTATTCTAATTCTATAAAAGACCATTGAAATAAATGTTAATGCTAAAAAGAATTGTAAGCATGGTAGCTTGTGCAGACTCCAGTTTCACAGATTCAAAAATGGGTCTCTTGTGAATGTGTCAGTAGTTCTCACCAGCCCTGGAGAATCCAGCAAGCCATATCCTTGTTAAACCTGAAAGGAGTGCACATAGCTTGTGGTCCTTCCCAGGCCCTGCCTCTCTCTCACCTTGGTCACATACTCAGTGTATGAAGTCTGTAGGCATTTGAACTTTGATCTCTGGTGTATATTAGTGTATTAGCGAAAACTTGACTGATTCAAGAAAAGTAATGGCAATCAGAAGAAATAATGTTAAAAGTGATACCTTTACATTTTAAATGACACCTTACTATCGAAATCACTACCAGTACCTAGGAATATTATAAATTAGAACCTCAAACTCTAAAAAGAATATTTAAAAGGTATTACCTTTTGTATGTAAATTGTATTGCTTTTATGTTAACATAGTCTGTTCACTATTTTTATTTTATAGTCATACCCTATGGTATTGCAGTATCGACCAAGAATTGATTTCGGTTAGACCAAGGAGCCTAGATTTGACTGAAATGAATCCTGCACTATTTGTTTACTCGTCGACAGATTGCACAGTGAAAAAACGGTGTGTGGACTGGAGGGACACAATCAGATTTTTGGCATGCAAATAAGGCCATTGTCTATCTCTGTAAGTTGTCAGTTGCATTCATGTTTCTATTAAATGCAAACCAAGTGCCATTCTGCTACTGAACCATCTGTGTAAGGTATTTGTGTTGTCTCACAGTGTGCCAGTCATGACTGAAATCAGACAGATGTGCAGCCATGATTCAGCCTTCTGAATATTTTGCTTTGCCCGTTCCAAGATTGTTCTAATGTTTAATTACACTAGTAAAATGGCTCAGTCTTTGTGGTGTTGCAATTTTCACATACTTAACTATTTTATTAATTCTTGTTTAAAGAGAGTACTGTACAGGAACCTACTAATTATACCTGGAAATTATTTTGTATGGGAATACATTAAGAAAAGTGGTTTCTAAGCCACTACCCTATTCTTGGAAGCTTTTCATGTAAAAAAGTAGTTTATTCTTGAGTGTACAAGTCCTTTTGTGAAGAATCCCAATTATTCCTGAGATCACATCATTATTGTACACATTCTAAGCTTCTCTGTGTGTAGTCTACCAATTGCACAAGGAAGGCCTGTTAGCCCTCCAGGTAGAAAATGGGGTGTGACTTCTTATACACTTGAAGATAGATTCACAACCATTTGAATTGTTGGCAGCTGATTACATTTTAGGTAAGGTTAATCTTTCATAATGCCTTATGACAAGTGGGTGCGTCGCCATGCACCTCACTGTAAGCCTGTTTTATAGGTGTGTCGTTACACTGTTGCTGTCGTTTAATGAATACCTTGTTTTTAAGTTGGCCTTAGATGTGTGTCCTTGTGGCATCCAGAAGGTGATATATGAGGGTTTTCAAATATTAGGATTTTTAGAGCAGATAACATTAGCTATTTTGTGGATTTCAAAAGTCTCAACGCAGTTGTAGATTAAACTTGTTACCTATCACATTTCCAAACCAGATGCATAAAATAGAATAATTTGCAGCATAGTAGATGAATATGCTAGCCAAAATTAATGGTTTTGTGGTACTTTATTTTAGATACTGTAGTAATCAGGGGAAAGTGGGATTGTTGTTTTATATATGGCTTCATTAAATGTCAGAGCTATGATAATGTCCTTGATTTTGCTAAGTCTTTCATTCATTTTGAAATTAGTCTGCAAGCCAAAGTATGGTTATTTTCAATTACATGAAAAACTTCATTATAAACCTCTTAAAATGTGTAGTTGTTTTCAAAGACCTCTTTGAAAATTGCTCTATCAATTTTTTGAAACAAGTTAACCTCTGAAACTTAGAAAAGAGTCTTGGAAATGAGAAATGAAAACTATTTGCTTTAGAAATCTGACATGAGCGCAGTGACACTGCATACATGGCTTTAGGCTATGTTCTAGAATAAAATGTATCACAGAGTAATGCCTTCTGATATCAAGATGCTTCATAGAAATAAAACATTGTAAAACATACACATGCAGCTCAATTTTGATGTATTTTGTAATATAAAAGGCTGAAAGTTTGGAAATATCTTTTCTGAATTGAACAATTCAGAAAAATTTGAAGTTTTCTGTTCTGACGTCTGAAGGTTTTGGCAGTACTTATGAAACTCACTTTGTTAAACTGTGTGTTCTTGAAAGGGTTCACAAACAAAATTTAACAGGCAAATTTTAATTCTTTAAAACTGAATTCTTTGCTTTAAAATTTTATTTTGCTGTGAAACCTAGTTCCTAGATATTCCTAAGAATTTTAAGTTATTATCATTTGTCACTATCATATAAAATCGTGTTTTACATATGGAAGTTAATTTTAATTGACTGAACTCAAAATGAGCTAAGTACATTCTGAAAACTGAGAGTATATTTTAGGTACCTGGCTCCCTTGCCAATACCTTGCCAAAACCTGTGGACATAAATGAGTTTTGCATCTAAGATCATTTGAAATTTAGCCTGTTTGTCCAATCACATGTAACTCCACTATTTTCCAAGGGAATATATAGGAAAGAATTCTGGAATTAAGAAGAGTTTATATAATTTCCTTCATTTAATGTTAATAACATGTTATTGAAGTGCAATGGAATATGTGCCAAAATACATTAAAAGCTGACAAATAAAGGTATCAGTCATCATTTGGGAAAAGGTACACAATTTGTGATGTTATAAACAATGTGGTATTGCTGCCAGAAGCATAGACTCTTTGTCCTGACCTCTTATGTCAACTATGAGTTTCTCAGAATGGGACTGCTTGTCTGCATTCATACACTAAATTCCCAATTAGTTATCCCTTACATCAGGTTATAGAATTTATAAGAAGCTAGTATAGAAGAAATGTACAGATGCCTTTTATGGTTAGCTTTTTAAATATAGAATGCTAAAAAAAATTCTTTTTATAAGTAACCTATAATTATCTAAAGCTGTAAAATCAGAAATAAGCCTAAATTAAGCTATTCTTTCATCTGTTGTTTCTTAAGAAATAAACTAAAAGAACTTTGCTTTCATAAAAGATTTTATTCGTTTTAAAAATCAAATATCAAAGGGTAAATAACATCACCTTGACAGTAAAAAATTAAATAAATAAATAAAAAGGTGAAGAAATCTTGGATATAAGAATGCCTATGGTTTTTACATATCACCTTAAACTGAAGTAATCACACTAATTAATAGGGAAATCATAACAAGGCCCTTTCTCTAATTTAACAAGACACTTCTTAAGCAGCAAGAGGAAATTAAAGATTTACTGATGAGGTACTGTTCAGTATGGGATTTGGGTAATTTGGGTATTGTCTCTGAACTATTATTAAATATTATTTCTTTATTCATTGAACATCTGTCCCACAGGAATATGCCACATTTTATCAGTGTAATGAGTTTGATCAACTATATTATACACTCAAATGTTACCTAAATTTAAACTGATTCTTTGAGAAAAATGTATGTTGTATAATATTGTGAAAGTGTTTAGCTTTATTGGATAATTTAAAAGAAGTGCCTCATTGCAAAGTGCATTTCTGTTGTAGACTTACTACACAAATTTTGAGTTATCTGCACCTATCTCTTATGAATAGTTTCATATCTAAATAAGCACTTGCAAGTTAGAGTGATCTTTTTAAAAGATTTTCATAAGAATATAGATAATCACCAAAGATATTTTACTGTAAATTAATAACCATGTTGGAAAGACAGTTTTAACAGTTTAGTGGTTGTGACTTTTTAGATGACAACTTAATGTTAGTATAGGCAATAACCTTAATTATTTGCTAAAATATCACCAAAGAAAGACTTTGAAGTGAATCTTCTTGGTGAGGTTTTCCTTGCAGTACCCAGAACACACTTCTTCTCAAAAATATTCACTGTTTCTGCATTATTGATAATTCTTAGGAATTCCTCAAATATGAGAGAGACACACAACAAATAAATGAAACAAGCAAATGAAAAATTGGAGAAATACATATTTTTAAACAAAATTGAAATTGAGATCTTAATTTTTTTTGGGGGGGGGGTCCGGTCGTGGTGCCTGAACTCTGGGCCTGGGTGCTGTCCCTCAGCTCTTCAGCTCAAGACTAGCTCTACCACTTGAGCCACAGCGCCACTTCCGGCTTTTTTCTTTTTGCTTATGTGGTGCTGAGGAATCGAACCCAGGGCCTCAGGCATGCAAGGCAAGTGCTCTACCATTGAGCCACCTTCCCAGCCCCGAGATTTTAATTTTTAAGAAGTGTTTTTATTGTGTGGAGGCAGTACAAAATAAATTTTAATTATTTAGCTCCTGGGCTCTTAATAACATGCGACATTTTATTGCAGAGAGACTTTGATGAAAGTGCTGATATGCTTCTTCCTTGTGTAGAACATAGTACATTTTGCTGGATTTACATAAGTGCTTTTTCTATATTCCAAAGCAAAATTGTCATAAGGATTTTTGTTCTTAAGAAACAACTCTGACTTGTTTCTTTTTAGTGACTTTATTGTTATTAGAATTGTTTAGCCATATAGCAAAAAACATTTGACAAAATGGATCACAAAACAAGATCAGGAGAGATGTCCTGTTACACCAGCCCTCTGTGGGAGTCCATGCTGTGGGGTTTAATCATCCCTAGGATTAAACCTTTGTCACAAAGTCTTCTCTGACAGGTCACTGGGTAAGCCTCCTCATGCAGGAGAGAAATGGCTGCACACTGTATTGCATGCCCAGGTCAAGCAAGTGCTCTGTCACTGGCTACATCCTCAACCCATTATTCTGTCATAAGGAGTTTTCTAGGAAACTAAACTTCGTTAGCAACGAGATGCTGACTGGTGGTAGGAATTTCAAAACTGAGTGAGTTTTGCCAAAACTTATATAGATTTGAAACACAAAATATCTAAACTACTGTTACCATTATTTTAAGATACATATCACTAAAGTTTGGAGAGCAATAAGTAATGTAGCATGTCTCTTAGATCTGGTTCATGGGACAGTTGAAAAATATTTAATACACTAAAGGCTCAGAAGCCCTTTCAAAGCACAAACAAGCAGGCATTGCTGGGTTGACTTGATATCCTAGTTCAGTATCTTCATGGAAAACATGAATTTGAAAGGTCATAAAAATGTATTTAGTACAGAATTTTCTTGTGGTTTTTTTAAAGCAAAGTTAATTTCTGATAATTCCGAAGTGACTCTCCTCCTTTAACACAGTCCTCACAAATTGTTTATATGCTGTCCTTGTTTTGTTCAAATAGAATTAAAATGCTTGAGTATTTCCTCTTCAGGAAATTAGACATTTAACTTTAAAATAATTACTTTAAATATTCATGTAGTTGTATCTATATACTCAGTTTCTATGATTTTCTGCCCCCTTTTTCTATGATTTAAAACTGAAGAGACTGATTCTTTCAGAAATATCTCTGAAAATTAATTTAAAAAATGATAAAAAGAAAATACTCTCTGAAAATTATCTTTAAATCTAAAATGAAGTGAAACAGATATATGTGAAAAACTGGGTCTAGTTTTCTTTGATCTTACAGAGTTTTGTAGAATAGGAAACTAATCCAGAATAACATAGAGTTAGTAACCAATTAATTTATGTAATTAACTTTTCATCAGTCTACTGGAGCAGGAGTTCTATACATTTAAATGTGATAGTATCAGCTTAACATTGTTTGGGGGCAGTTTTCTTTCTTGGTGTCTTTTTAGAATAGGGGTGGGAGTCTAAGTGTCCTTAATGAAGCTGTGGTCCAGGACAAAGAGCTTGTGGAGAAAGTACCAGTGTTTTGCTGCTTTCCTGCATCTGACAACACAACATACCAGTGATCATTCTTACTTAGAGTAGCCCTCATAATAAAGCTATCATAGCATATATTGTATAAAGTTACATTGCTAGTTTTACTTTGAAATATAAAATATTTTAAGCTTTTTGTCAAAAGTGGTAACATCTTAATACAAATAAAAACCTTTTTGTGGTTGTAAAACTTAGCTTATAAATCATTCAAATTGAAGTGAAAGAATTCCCAGGTCATTGTTAATGACTTAGTCTATTAAGAATATATGTATTTTTGTAAAGGAAAGCACTTGTAGATATTTAATCAGTACAAAATATATGTCTGTTTTGCAGAAATAAAATGCTGCTTAGAGATTCTCTTTACATATTTTTTATTTTTGTGCTCAGATGTATTTTCTGTTGATCTATGGAATGTTGTGTACAAAGCTGTATGATTGTATTGTTGGGCTAGATACATTTTTTTTAAATCTGGGCTTAGCCATGTATATTTGACCATGTTAAAAATAGTATCTTTGTTATTAAAAAATTGATTGCATAATTTGTTGTTTGTCATTTATTTAATATTAATAGCCTGACATTGTTGTAGTAGTTTACAATATCTCCTTGAAGTAGTATTCCCTTAGCAAGTTTTATTGAGCATTTCATATAGAGTCTTGTGCTATTTGGTCTTAAGATGACAGTCTTTCAATGAACATCTTAGGTAAATGTGGTACACACACACACAGAGTTGAAGGATTTCTGATTGTACTAATCAAAGTAAACAAAGACCAAAGAAAGGTCAGGGTGAATTGAAAGACATCTGTTTCAGCCTTTTAGAGGATTTGGCTTTGTTTATTACACACTGAGCACCTACTGGCTAAAGCAGGCCCTGTAAGGCCTAAGTCTGGAAAGTTGTAATGAGTCGTATTTCTATCCTGTTACTTATAAGTGAACCCTGAAGGTGGGCCCTTCAGTGCAATGTGATCCAGCAGGATTACCTTCCTACCATCTTTTAGCTGCACTTTTCCCCAAGCTTGCTGTAGAATGAGTTTGAGGAACCTTGTATGAAAGTGCTCCCGGATAATAACACACACTCTTCTCCTCACTTGTCATCAGCCAAAACAGAACATGGTTTACTGTGCAAAAGACTGGAGGACATAGTGAAGCCAGGTCCCAAGCAGGAAAACATGAGTCACACTTGAAAAATGGTTTTGTCAACCCAGCCTTATCCCTGATTGCCTCGCTAGTCTAAAATGATTTGGAAGATGGTTTTGCACTCCGGCTTGGCCTGAAGATCTCAACAATGCATATAGCTAGGGAATTTGCACGTAGAATTGTCTGGAAGCTATGTAAAACCTTACTGAGCACTCAGATCCCTGCTATGGAGTTGAAGATGTCAGGATGACTACCATAAAAGTCAGATGGAGACTCCTGTCTAAAAAGGAGAAATGAGAAGCAACACAACCCTAGTTCTTTCAAACTGTGCTCTCATAACCTTATATATCCTACAAATGCCTGCCCTCCCTGCAAACCCGTTTCTCTTCATCAAGCCCTTTTCCTTTGCCATTCTCCTTACAAATCCTGCTGCCTTACAAAGTCCTTCTCTAAAGCCTTACTCCTTCCTGCAATTCTCTGCTTCTCCCAAAGTATAGCTCTTCAATAGCATGCACCTACTATGAAGACCTTCCACCTAGCCCCACTGAGCAACAACATGGCCTAGCAGCTCCTACAAAGCCCTCTATTTATTACCTCTCAAAGCCACAGTCCTTTCAAAGCCCCATTCCGTCTAACTAAACCCCACTATTCCTTCAAAACCCTGCTCTAAACCTTAGGAAACTCTCCTAAAAGTCACCCCTCCTACAGATCCCTACCCACCTTCAAAGCCCCCTGATCTTTGCAGGGCCCTGCTTTTCCTTCTAGGAACCTTCCACCTTGCACTTCCTACAAAAGCCATTTCTCCAAACAAAGCATTGTCCCTCCTACAAGGGCTAGCCCCTCCTACAAACAGCCAGGTTCTCCAGAGCCTGCACTTCCTGCAAAACCCTGCTACTTGCACAAGGGCTGTCCTACGAAACATGGTCGCCCACCCCACTTACCCGCAACTCTCCGTGGGAAACCTCACTCTACCTGAAAACAGAGTCAAAGGGGGAAAGGGAACATTAGGGTGGTAGGGTAGGTTGGGGGTTAGTAGGGTTAGAATTAGATTTAGAGGTAAGGATGGTGTTAGAGGGCAGGGTAGGAAGGGGATTAATGGGGTAAGAGTAGGGTTAGTATTGGGATTAGGGGTAGGGGCAGAGTTAAGTGTACTGTTGGATGTAGTTGGGGTTGTATGTGTGCCTCTGGGTGCTTTCCTATAAGAAAGTGTGTGTGTGTGTGTGTGTGTGTGTGTGTGTGTGTGTGTGTGTGTGTGTGTGTGTAATATACTAGAGAATAAACGGAACATGCAAGGCTAGGGTTTGCAGTTGTAGCTGCAAAAGTGAGTTACACAGTTCCCAAACCTGGCCTCAAGAGGGCACCATCAGACTGCAGTAGGATAGATAAGCGGAAGCAGATCCACTCTGGGGCTGAGGAATGAACTTAAGGCAAAGCCGCATGGGTGGGGCACACAAGAATGAACCGATTACAACTCCGCGAGTCTTTGTTAAACCCTGCGTGGACCAGCGCTTCTACCTCACAAGATGGAAGTTCTTTGATTCCTCCTTTCCCTTGACTGCTTCCCTTTATCATAGAGCAGAAAAGCATCATCTCAGATTATGTCTGGGGATCTGCACCCTCCGGAGAAAGAACTGTGTCTGAAAGGCTCCTAAGGGTCAGGAATGGTGAGGCCAGACCTCCCTAGAACTATGTGTTACCTTTGTCACCCAGCCGCTTTTTACAGGTACCGAGTGCCCCTGGGTCACTAGCTTCAATGAATAGGGAGCTGATTGCTGATTGCCATCCCATGCCAATTGATGTACATTTGTTCCATGGGAAATGTTCTGCGAAAAGAACTGTTTCTAAAAAAGAGAGCTTTGAGTGGGCACAGGGAACATTAAGGCGAGATTCCAAAACCATTAGGAGGTCAGCCTTCCTTAGTCACAACCGTGAGCCACAGAAGAAGGTGTTCTGGTAATCTAGGAACCCCCTTGGGAAAGCTTAAACATTCCCCTTGTCTCCCCATGGATAGGAATTTAAAGAAAGAAAACAACAACAAGAGCTAGCAGGGCTAGCCCAGGGCTAGTTCTGGCCTTTCTCCTGGCATGATCTCTTGGCAAACTGTATGACATATGGACCTCACCTGTAAAGCGGCAGAACTGTGCTGGATGGAGCCTAGACTGCTTTTCAATATAAAGGACAAATCAAGCAAGAGCTCTAGTGTCACACTGTCACTTCACACCTTTCCTAAAATACCCTCTCAGGCTCAGTGCTCAGTTAACATTCCCTTGGGAAAATGGCCAAGTGGGCCATCCCTGGATCTGCTGGTAGTTTTAGGATTTTGTTCATTCGTGTTGGGAAATACAGATTGCCATAGTTGTTGCACTAGTTCCCACTAACAATGGGCTCATTTCCCCTTCCAGCATTGTGTGCTCACCAGCTTTTGGTGCTGTTGGATTCTTGATGACAGCACTAACTGGGGTGAGATAAAATCTCAATGTTGTTATTTCCATTTCCTTTGTGGACAGGGCTGTTCAGCATTTTTTCCTGTATGTGTGGAGCATGTGTACTTCTTTGGAGATTTATATGCTCAGTTCATTTTGCTGTTTTTTATTTCCGTTGTTGATTTTTGGGTTGGTTAGTTTGTTGAGCTCCCTATATACTCTGGTCATTAAATCCTTTTCAGAAGTCCAGCTGGAAACGATTTTCTTCCATTCTGTAGGTTGTCTCTTCATTCTACTGACTCTTTCCTTTGCTGTATAGAAGCTCTTTAATTCAAGGTAATTCCGTTTGTCAATCCTTACTCTTATTTACTGAGTACTAGGGGTTTATTCAGGAAATTACTGCTTATGCCAGTTGGTTCTAGTGTTTTATGACTTCTTGCAGTAGTGTCAGAGTTTCAGGTCTTATATCCTCGATCTGCTTTTAATTGATACTAGCACAGGGTGAGAGATAGGAATCCAGTTTTACTCTTCTGCATGTAAATGTTGTTTTCCCAGAAGTATTTGTTAAAGAGGATGTCTTTCCTGCCTCCCACAAAAGTGTGTTTTGTGTGTCTTTGTAAAAAAAAAAAATCAATTGGCTGAAGTTGTGTAAATTTATTTCTGGGTCTTCCGTTCCAGTGTGTGTGTGTGTATGTGTGTGTGTGTGTGTGTGTGTATTGTAGTGCAAATACCATGCTTGTTTTATCACTCTTTTCTCTATAGTATAATTTGAAGTCCAGTATTTTGACTCACCCAGCATTGGTTTCTTACTCCAAGAAACCAATGTTGTGTTTCCATATTAATTTTAAGATTGAACTGTCTGTTTCTGTAAAGAATGACATTGGGATTTTGTTGAGGATTATACAGAATCTGTAGATTTCTTTCAGCATTGGAGCTATGGGAGGTCTTTCTGTCTTCTAGTAACTTATCCAATTTTCTTTGTAAACGGTTTTATAGTTTTCATTGTAGAGATCATTCACCTCTGGCTAAGTTTATTCTAAGGTATTTTTGAGGCTAATGTAAGTAAAATTGATCTTCAGATTTCTCTTTCAGACTGTTGTTGGTATACAGAAAAGGTACTGGGTTTTATATATTTATTTTGTATCCTGATAGATTGCTGAAGGTGTTTATCAGATCTAGAAATTGTTGTACGGTAGAATCTTTTATCTTTTAAGTATGGGATCAAATCATCTGCAAATAGTGGTAATCAGTCAATGTAAGCTGATCACTCTGTCATTTGAGCTGTCTACCAATGAAGACTAGACTGAAAGTGAAAATATAGAAAATGACATTCCATACACATGAAATACAGAAGCAAGCAGATGTAAGTGTGCTTATATATGACAAGAGACTTCAAGCCAAAATTAATCAGAAGAGGCAAGGAAGATTATTACCTTTTGGTAAAAGGAACTGCATCAAAAAGATATAATAATTATAAGTGCATTTTATACCAAATAGCAGTGAACCTAATTTCTTAAAATAAGCACTATTGAGCATAAAGATTCAGATACTTTACAACGAAATAATAGTAGGTGATTTTAGTACTCCACTCTCACCAATAGAAAGGTCATCCAGATCACACTCAAATCAGTAACCCTTAAACAACACTATAGATCAAATTGACTTAAGAATATTCCACCCAAACGCAGCAGAATATTATTCTCAGCAGCCAATAGACATAAATACAGCAAAACTGAAATAACTTCCTGTATTTTTCATAGTACCATAGAATGAAAATATATATGTATATATGCCACATAGTAATTCACAAAGGATTCTTATCCAGCAACAAAAACAAAATTATGCCATTTTCAGTATAATGGATGGAACTGGAGATCATCATGTTAAGGGAAATAAGTCAATCTCAGAAAGAAAAGTATTGTATTTTTTTTCTTTTATGTAGCATCTAGGATGGGGGAAATGATGTAGAAAGAGTACTATTAGGAAAGAAGAAGGAAATCAATGGGAAGGTATATAAGAGAAGGGGTAATGAATATGATCAAAGTACATTATTAGCATGTATGAAGATGTTACAGTATTAACCTGTTATTTTGTATAATTCACATATGATAATAAAAATAAAGAATCAGAGCTGAGTAACAATGGTTCACACCTGTAATCCTAGCTACTCAGGAGGCTGAGATCCGAGGATCACAGTTCAAAGCCAGACCAGGCAGGAAACTCTGTGAGACCCTTATCGCCAATAAACTACTTAAAAAAGCCAAAGTGGTACTAGGGCTAACATGGTAGAATGCTAGCCTTGAGCAAAAGAAGTTCAGGGACAGCACCCAGGCTCAGAGTTCAAGCCCCAAGACTAGCAAAAAAAAAAAAAGTAAAGAACCAGAATATTTCTAGCCAGTTTCCTCACTTCTGATATGATAGATCACTTTCTCCTGTATTTTGAACTTTAAGAAACTATACAGGAAATTTGTTCTCTTTTGTGTCTCATCAGAAATAATCCACATATCTGGCTTTACATGTTGTTGTAGTTCATACTCAGCTATCTCCAGCTTTGAATTTTAAGTGTTATTTTTGCCTATATGAAGTAGGCTAGAAATCTCTACTGGGGACCTTGGAGCAGTGGAGGTTTGTTCTCCAGATAACATATTTTCATGATGATAAAATAATTTAAACAAAATTTTTAGAATGTTTCAGTTGATAGAAATTAGTCTTAAAAGTTGGAAGTTTTATCAAGAATATTTGTTAGTCAGCTCAAATGAGGTTATAGGATCCTTCCTCTTTCTGAAAGAGGGAAAACAACAAATGACCTGCCTTCTGGTTCAAAACTGAGCTTCTAAAAGAAGTTCATGACATGGCTTTTCTTAAGAGTGATCCTAATCGGACTGCTAATTGTTTATTTCAGCAAATAGTATCCCATGGCTCTGAAGACAAAGAGCCCCTTGCTGCAATTTCTATCATAATTTCTGGAAGACAAACTATTGTTCTAATTTTTGCCAAACAAATAAACAGCAATTTATTCACAGGGTTGTTTTCGTCAGATCTTTCTTCACCAACCCTGTGAAGTTCATTCATGCCTGTAGTTTTTCTTCTTTATTCTACAAAAGATTTGGAATGCAAATGACAACAAATCCTATTTCAACTGGCTTAACCAACCTTTTGCACAGGAAGTGGGAAGCTGGTTGAACATTGCCAAAGACCCGAATTCTTTCTGTACTACACTGTTTTCAGGACAGCATTTTAGAGATCCAAGTAGAATGAGGCTATTTTAAGAGTCATGTTCAGACATAACTTCCATCAGCAAAAAAGACTTTTATTCATTCCCCTCTCCTTCTAATATCCAACAGGAAACACTTGATCTAAACACCACAGATAGATATTGTTTTGTTTTGTTTTGGGGTCCAGTCGTGGGGCCTGAACTCTGGGCCTGGGCGCTGTCCCTCAGCTCTTCAGCTCAAGGCTAGCACTCTACCACTTGAGTCACAGCGCCACTTCTGGCTTTTTTCTTTTTGCTTATGTGGGGCTGAGGAATCAAACCCAGGGCCTCAGGCATGCAAGGCAAATGCTCTACCACTGAGCCACCTTCCCAGCCCCACAGATATTTTGAGATATGTATTACAAGAGTTTCATAGGGAGAAACCAGGGGAAGCCAGAGCCCAATCAGATGTTTTCTCTTTTATAAATGAGTGAACTCCATTCTTTCCATACCTACTCAACCTTTAAAAAATGTCATAGGATTTACAAGGAAGGAACTGCTCTTTTTTTCACAAGTAAACAGATCTTTTTGAAAATCATTTGAATACACATTTTTAAGACAACATGGGTGAACAAAGTGAATTGTGAACAAGCACACAATGTTAAAAATACACTTCTGAAAATAGATTAGATAGATTTATTACAAAAGGAGAGATCATACTAGTTAGCTCAGAATAACACAGAGTATAACAGGGAATATAATATTGGGAATTTATGCAGTGAGATTTTTAACTTTCATAAAACATGACATGAAGTTCTGTTCATCATGGACTGCCCTAGTGAAATTTTGTGTTAAGGGAAAAATTACCTTCGGCATTCTAGTAACAGCTTGTTGACTTCCCTCAAGACTCATAGGAGAAATATTTATTAATAAATGTACACTATTAATCCTTCTGATCTCTGCACCATTGTTCAAAGTTACAATTCTATCCTGACTACATACAACTAGTCTTGGTGGTCCAAACACTAATACCATCATCCCAGACCTTGTGGTTCTGCTGTGTAATTCTTACACCATCTGGTGTGTGAGTTTGACATTCTTTGACACTATGTAAGGCCTGTCAGCTTCTCTTTCAGCAGTGAATACTATGAAATTAAGTTGAAAGTTAATAACTTTCATTTTTACGAGTTTGGCCTATAAGGTTGACACAATATGTCATCTTTCATGTTTAGCATGTTTCTGAAATGTGGAAGGCACTCAGTAACTACTCTGGTCATAGATAAATAAATGAAAAGAGAAATGCCTACTAAGTTGCTCAGCCTTCCCTTTGAATATTTCACGAGTTTCATCTGATTGTCTGTAGTTTACTAACAAGGCAAACAGAAACCAGACATGAAGACATTTTTTCTGTACATTTGAAACAGTTCATTAGACTGAATCTTGCTTTTCTTGTCAAATAATGTCTATTAATATCCATTCCCTCTCAGGAGAGCTCTAGACAGATCACAGAAAGCTAAAAGTTGCAATATATATATATATATATATATATATATACACACATTTTTTCTTCATGCCAAATACCTGATTCTAATCATGTGTATGTATGTATGTGTGTGTGTGTGTGTGTGAGAGAGAGAGAGAGAGAGAGATATTCAGCCTAAAATACTAAAAATATCAGCCCCCAAATGATACCTTAACTTCTCTCATCCTCCAGGTCTCAGAAATAACTTCCACTTTCCAATTCCTATAACATTTTTTTTGTCAGTTGTGGGTCCTGAACTCTGGGCCTGAGTGCTGTCCCTCAGCTCTTCAGGTCGAGGCTAGTGCTCTACCACTTGAGCCACAGCGCCACTTCCAGCTTTTTCTGCTTATGTGGAGCTGAGGAATTGAACCCAGGGCCTCGTGCATGCAAGGCAAGCACTCTACCACTGAGCCACCTTCCCAGCCCCTATAACATCGTCCTTACTCCAGCATAGTCATTAATATTGCAAGTTGCATGCACATATACATAGAGTTACTCAAAACACATGGCTCTCTTGTATTGTGAGTTTCTTGAGGGCAGGCACTATCTACACACACATAATGTATATATTAAAATCAATATATCTTAACTGTTTATTCATAGATTTACAAATACTGTTTTTAATATATCTGAACCACACATATATAACATATAATATGAGATATATATATGTATATATATATGTATATATATGTCTTCAGTAGTTGCCAGAAAACAGTCATGGAATATTACCTAGAAAAATGTACTAGGGGAAAGGTAGTCTGATCCCCTATGCACACAGTCATTTGGGAGAATGTTCCTAGCAAGTAAAATTTCCTTGACATGCTTTCCATCATGATACGTAAGCTCTGTCCTTTCTCCCTGTATCTGGTTATAACCAATGGAATGCAGAGGTAGCCATGTGACACAGGGCTAAAGCTAAGCACCCATGCCACTTCACCCTGGGCTTCTCCAGAAGCTCATTCTACATGCCTGGTAATGACTCAGGGTGAGCACCCCAGTGACCTTGGTACTGCTGTGTTGTAGATGTGTGTATGAGTCTCTGACCAACAGCCAGGGTCAACTACTAGCCATGTGTGTGAGCAACCTCAAATATTCAGCCCTAGCCAACATCCAACTGCACCCTCATGACCAAGAGTGAACGTTGCCAAAGCCATTTCTAAATCTGACTCCATTATTTTAAACCATTTTTAGGGAGACTCAGTACACAGTAATAATAACTGTGGCAATTGCCTCTGCAAATTACTACTATAGAACAGTCCCT
The DNA here is from genome assembly GCF_000151885.1 of Dipodomys ordii. NCBI lineage: Eukaryota > Metazoa > Chordata > Mammalia > Rodentia > Heteromyidae > Dipodomys > Dipodomys ordii. The sequence goes on from NW_012267404.1 coordinate 449,890, forward strand.
GAATTTTTCTTCTCTATTCCTGAATGGGACAGCTGAGACCCTCTGTTAATTTTCAGACAAAGTATACACAACACAAATAGCTTACAAATATAGACAACATCAGAGCCTTCAAATGTAGAATCTATCACAATGTAAATTTAAATCATACGGGCCTCCAGAATAGAGGTTGTCTCTCTGTGCTTAATTAAGGCAAGAAAAACAAGACCTGTCTAAAATGAGAGTTGTGAGAAAAAAAAATATTACACTTGTACAGAATAATGATTTGTTTTAGTTGCCGCAAAAAGATAGGTTTACTAGAAAGGCTCAGAAATTGTTCTCAGGAAAGAAATAAAGGGAAGAAACATTCACAGAGACATCTTGTGGGATGCAATGCTGACTTTACCCCTGCAACATCCCCATGACTAATTTCTGATCATTTAGTCTAAAGTTACGAATATTCTCTATAGCAACAGTAGGAAACCTTTCCATATGGCCAAATTGTTCCACAGTCAGAGGGTTTATAGAATTCGTAAATTAGACCTTTCACTAACAGGAAAGGAAAAAATTGCACATGTGAGCATTTGTTCTTTAGCTTGTTCCTCTTCTCATCCACAATGTGTCACATCCACATACGGCTGTCCTCCAGCTGGAAGTTGAGCTGTGTGCTTGCTTGTAGATCCTGCCCTTCCCCATTTGAACCTCAGCACTCCCTGCATTTGGCAATTGGTCTGTCCTAAGAAGCAATTGAAAGAGAACTGAACTGTCATCACAGATCATTTTTCTCTGGCAGCCCAGGGCATCCTGAGACCCAAAGCACACAGCGATGCCATTCTCAGGAATGATTCCTCAGTGAGCTGCTGCCTGTGGCTGTCGCTGAGCTGAAAGCTGTACCTCTATTATTGGCAGCCCCTTACTTGAGCAATCATGTTGCAAAGATCTCTTAGAAATCCAGATAAACCAGGGCTTGCAAGCTGTGCTCCAAAAAGCTACAGGAACACCATGCGGGTTTGCCTCATAGAACAAAACGAGTGGAACTCTGAGCCCCAACCCACACAACAGCCAGCACATCTCACCTTCTTTTTTCCTGGCTTTCATATTTTCTTTAAAATATCTCCTTTGTGGGAAAAAAATACTGACCCTAAAAATAATGGTTTGGAAATTGCTACAGAGTAAAAAGAAAATGAAGTTTGAAATCAGTAAGCTTTGGGCCTAAATCCCAGCTGTGCTCCTTACTGATATCTGATAAATATCTCCTATCAATTCTCATATAAAATGGGAATCCCAATACCAAACACAGGCACAATGAGGAATAAGGTGATCACACCTTGAATCAATTGGGAAACAATTGATGACTATTGGGACTTTAAAAATTCAGTGATAATATGCTCTTTTTCCCTGTCCACATTCAATGGAGATTCAGAAACAGCAGACACAATAAAAGAGGAGCAAGTTATTTGGAGAATGAGGTTTATCTCTCTGTCCACAGAGGATTTAGTAATATATTCCATAATTAAACACTCACAGTCTATCATACTGAAAAGGCCAGGTCTGGCAGGTGCCATTTGACCACATGGTGGATTGTAGGGTCTGGCATCTTGTCTTCATGCTGGGGGAAGAACACCTCCCCTCCCCTATCACCTGCCTCCCAGGTGATGGGTGTTCCTGGATCCCTGGAGACAGGGTTAGACATTTGACTGATAGGTTACTGAATCTGTCAGTCCAGTGCCGGGGACTGGGAATTTCCTGTGGATCTGCCCCCCTGTGCTAAACCCATTTGGGCCTGGACCAGCCCAGCCAGCCACCAGAACACCATACCATGTGTGTATCTGTGCTTATGTCCTGTGTCCTGTCTCCTGGCTCATCTCCAGTCATCATGGCATCCCAATTCAGCTCTCCATTGGAGCTGAATTGGTTTGTTGGTATTGTTTTTGTTATTTCTTTCCTCTTTAGCATGTTTCCTAGCTGTGTTATGTGTATTTGTGTGCTGCAAGCCTATGTGACAACTGGCAGCCTGCAGCCTGTTAACTGTATAATAAAGACTCCAATATTCTATATTTTAAAATGTGGCTTCTGGGATGATTCACCTTACAACAATACATAGAACTGAATATTTGCAGGCCTTCTGCAAGGAGGAAGGCTTTCTTGTTCAATTTTCAACATGGAAGAGCCCTGTGTAGAAAGGCAGATCCCAGTAAGTAGAAGGAAGATGGTACATTACGTATGTTCCATTACCCATACTCACTAGCAGGTAAGTTATTCATGTAAATTTACAAGTCGCTCAGAGCCAGCATGTAAATTTATACATGTTCACTGCACCATTCTAAATCCTACAGTGTATTACATATTTGTGTGTGTGTGTGTGTGTGTGTATGTGTGTGTGTGTGCGTGCACGCATGCACACGCTCCAGCCAGTCCTAGGGCTTGAACTCAAATCCTAGAACACTGTCCCTGAGCTTTTTTTGTTCAAGGTAGCACTCTACCATTAGAGCCACAGCCCCATTTCTGGCTTTTTGGTGGTTAATTGGAGATGAGAGCCTCACAAACTTTCCTGCCCAAGATGACCTCGAACTATTATCCTCAGATCTCAGGACTACATGCATGAGCCACCAGTGTCTAGCTTTATTACACATTTTTATTTGCCTTTTAGCAATATATCCTGGAATTTCCATATGTTACAGCCAATTAATAGTCACAGTCCATTTGTTTCTCAAAATTTTGTAATATAGCAAATAAAAGACAGCATTACCAGGAAAGTATCCAAAGAAAAATTTCACCATAGTAGTCTTGGCCATTTTTCCCTCAATAAAGAATTTTTGAGAAGACAGACACATGTGCAATGACAATAGGTTAATCTCATTATAGTAAAAGGTGGATAACACGGCCCAGTTCCTTAGAAACAATATATAAGAACTGTGTGCTATCACTGGTTTCCTCATCTGGGATGGTTGTCCCAGTCCTTAGACTTGACAACAAGCCATGTGGCATAAATTCAGTCATAAGGTGTATTAACCTTTGAGGCAGTTTGGCAGGAGTGCTTATTAGTTATTACTAGTAATATTAGGTGATGCATGTAACTTTTGTGGTCATATGCATTCTTCTCCCTGACTGAGATTAGTATTTCTATCCACTCCCAGGCTGTATCTTACCTAGAATGTAGACAGTTAGAGAGGGCTTTTACAATAACTCCCCCAGCCTCTTGTTACATGAAAGCTAATTTGGGAGAGTACCAACAGCTCACACTGATGTCACAGTGCATAATGTACAAATACCTGTGGCGATGAAAACTTCAACTCAGTAGAAAGGCAGGCACGTACTCATATCTCTCTGAACCCATTCAGTTAAACTGATATTAACCCTAGTCTCAAGTTCCAAAATACTTGGAAAAGGGACAAAGGATATTTAGTTTATTTGGTTCTGATTTTCTTTCACCACCTCTTCTTAGGTTTTTGCTGGAAAAGCTTTTCCATATTTGGTTAGAAGAAATGGAGAGGGAAATGGTATCATCTGTGGGATACCAGTGATAGGAAACAAATGTAAATTGCTTGACAAATAGCAAGGTCTTAACAGAAATGTATTTCTGAGGGCAAAGATTTGCAGTATTTGGAGGGTGGTTCATTGTAATTGTGGAATATTGAAATAAGGATACTGGGTCTAACTGGTGCCATCTTGGTAACATGGTGGATGATGGTGAAGTCCTACTCTGAGATGATGCGTGCTTGACTTCCTAGAGGCAGGGGTCGGGACTTGGACAATAGGTTACTGGACTTGCCAGACCTAAATCATGATCTTCTGAGATTCTTTGAACTCTCAAGCTCCCTGTGACCCTGTCCCTTGCCCATGACCTTATTTAGGCCCCAACCAACTCAGCTGCCACTTTACACTATGTTTCGTGTCTCCTGCCTCTCCTCAGGTCACCATGGTGACCCTCTTCAGCTCTCCATTAGAGTTGATCTGGTTTGTTGACATTGTTTTTTGGCTCTTTCTTTACTCTCCTATCCTCATGGCTCAGTTTTCTAACAGTATTAAGTGCATTCAAGGCTGCAAGTTTTTTGGCAACATATATCTGCAAGCTTTCTAATAGACTCTGCATTCCACTTCTCAAAATGTGGCTTCTCTGTATCTTGTGATTGAATTCCCATATAACAATATCTTTGAACATTTTTTGCTTCCAAACACTAGCCAAATGCAGTGAAAATAACATGGACAATTTTTTATTTAATGGAGTATGCTAAATGCTTCATTTTAATTATCTTTTCATGTTTAATCTACCTCAATGGAATCAGTACTGTTATAATTTTCATTTTATACAGAAAGAAAGAGATTAAGTAATTCACTATGAAATAATACTGTGTCTAATTGGCACCATCTTGGCCACATGGTGGATGACAGGGAATTAGGTTGAATTGCTGCCATCTTGTCTCCATGGTAGAGGCAAGGAAGTTCCACCCCAAGGTGATGGGCATGCCAGAATTCATACAGGCAGGAGCTGGGACTTGGACAATAGGTTACTGGACCTGCCAGTCTTGGGTCATGAACTCTCAAGCTCCCTGTGACCTGCCTCCTGACCAGGACCCTATTTAGGTCCAGACTAGCTCAGGCACCATGATGCCAGGCCTCATGTCTCATGTCCTGTGTCTCCTGGCTGTCCTCCAGTCACCATGGTGTCCTACTTCAGCTCCCCATTGGAGCTGATCTGGTTTGTTGACATTTTCTGCTCTTTGTTTCCTCTCCTGCTTTCATGGCTCAGTTTTCTAACAGTGTTAAGTGTAAGTAAGGCTGCAGGTCTTTGTGACAAGATTCCACCTGCAGTGGCCAACTTTCTAATCAAGACTCCTAATTCAACCTCTCAAAATGTGGCTTCCCTGTTTCTTGCCAATGAGTTCCCATACAACAACTACAAGACACAGAGCTGGCAATTACTACAGATGTGCTTGCATTTCAGCATCTGGACTCCTGATGGGTGAGACTATATAGAAAGTATTTTTGCTCTTGAAAGGATTGAAACAAATACAACTTCTGTATAGAAAAAACATTCTTGGTTTAGCTAGGGATGATGAACTTAACAAACAGCATAAGTCTTTAGAAAAATCTCTATTACTGAAGCAAAGGCTCCCCCAGTTTTAGAATAAACCTCTTTAGAAAAGGTATCCAGGCAAGGAACTCTGAAAGAAATTTTTTCCTGCCTAGAAAGCATATAATGGATTGTGAACAACAGCAAAGAAGTATCTGCATTGCTGTGCTGAAAATGTTCTATCCCTTGGGTTCTTCTTCCACTCCGATTTCAAAAGAAGTTGTATTACAGTAGAAATTGGGTAAAACTTTGGGTTCAATTTAAAATGCAGAATACCCAGATAGTGTGTCAATAATTCAATTCCTGATCATCATTATTCTACTAGGTGTGAAGAATCTAAGAATAGAAGAACAGAACGAAATGTGGGGTACATGAATAAAATAAAACAAAATAAAAAATCCTCTTGAAAAGTTCAGGACAAAAATCTCGATGCATTTTTTAATTAAAAATGTTTATCTTGAGAAAAAAAAAGATGACATGAGATGCTGTGTTGTGAAAGACTTGTTGGAGTCATTACATTTCATGATGCTGATTTTCTGGTTAATTTTGCAAAGCAACAATACTTTAAAAAATAAAACGAAAAGACTTAGAACTATTACTGTCCAAGAGTACAACTAGATTGCAGCCTTTAGCTCCTTTTTAAATAAGCAATAAGTGTTGGGAAATTGCTTGCATCAGAAACAGTCTGTGTGTAATATTGGGAAAAGAAGAGAGATTGGCACTAGAAAAATGTAGGAACATTTTATGGTCGGCCCAAATGCATGGTTATGCCTTATTTCTCATTAGAATAAAAAACAATTCCAGAGCTAAAAGGAACATGGGAATAATTCTCTATTGAACTAGTTAGAATCCAGATTGGATGGTCCAAGGACAACCTGTGGAGCTAATTCTATACATTACAAATCAATGCGAGACATTATTATTACTCAAAATTCATTGAACTAAGAGAGCCTGTGGTGCTTCTCTCTTGCAAATCTTAATACTTGGGAGGTGGAGATGGGAGGAATATTACTGGAGGTCAGCCCAAACAAAAAGTTAGTGAGACATTAACTTAAAAACAAGCCAAGCATGGAGGTACATGCCTATAAGCCCAGCTCCTTGGGAGGCAAAGGTAGGAGATGGCAGTCCAAAGTTGTCTGGGTAAAAGGCGTAAGACCTATCTGACAAATAAAGTAAACAAAGACTAGGAATGTGGCATAGGTGGTAGAATGCTGGCCTACCAAGCATGAGGTCCTGAGCTCAACATAGAATTATTCAAAACAAATTTCCATTTGGCAGTTAACATATGATTCAGAAAATAATAGATTAAAGGATTCCTGGAGTCTGAGAAGGAAATCTGACCTCTAAGAGAATTTATGAATTCTGAGAAAGCTATGCTAATAATTCAATATTTATTTGTGAGATTTTGAGTTGTACATTAATGATGTCTGTGCTTTCTTGAATGTATTGTGTATTTCAATTTAAAATTTTTAAGGAATACATACTTGTAGTAGTGTTTATATAAGCAATTATGCCCAACTTTGGTCCTCAGCTCCACTCAGACCTGAGTTCCTCCCTGCCCTGGAGTTCTTGCCTTACAGCTGGACCCTCCCTCTCTCTGCCCAGACCCACCTGAACTCCCATCTACCTCACTTCCTGCTGCTACCCAGATAATGGAGGCTTCCATGTGCTCTCTCTCTGGGGCAAATATGGCTCCTCTAATAAGCCTTGTAATAATCTTTCTCCTGTGCCTGCCTGCTTCCGCAGGCAGAGGACACCCTGGGATGGATGTTAACCACTTAAAAATTCTAAAGCCGGGCGCCGGTGGCTCAAGCTTGTAATCCTAGTTACACAGGAGGCTGAGATCTGAGGAATGTGGTTCAAATCCAGCCTGGGCAGGAAAGTCCATGAGACTCATCTCCAATTAACCACCAGAAAACTAGAAGTGGCACTGTGGCTCAAGTGGTAGAGCATTTGCCATGAGCTGAAGAGCTCAGGGGTAGCACCAAGGCCTAGAGTTCAAGACCTACAACTGACAAAAAAAAAATCTAAAATAAAAATAAAGAGTTTCCTGGTTAAGTATGACTGTCTCTGCCTCTCTATCTCTGTTTCCATAGATAGATAGATAGATAGATAGATAGATAGATAGATAGATAGATAGATAGATAGATAGATAGATAGATAGATGATAGATAGACCTCAAAATATAGATCATATATATATATATATATACAGAGTCAGAACTATTTATCTTGAGTTGATATATCTCCTTTTCTAGCACAGAATAAAGATGGTGATTGTGCTGTGTCTCTTAAGTACAGATCTGAGAATAGCAAAATTTGAGAATCAAAGGCAAAGAGGAGATGAACCTCTAGAACTTTGGAGAATGTGGCTTTCCAAGCAAAGGGATCTCCCAAGAAAGATACCCAGGGTGTGGTGCTTTTGGAGGTGTGAACAGATATTGAGACTGTTAGGAAAATACAGGAGAACCAAATAGGAATGGAAAAGGAATAGACTAGACTCAATATCAACAGGTTAGGACTAGTTATTGCTGGCAAAGGGCACAGAACTTCCTGCGGGTTTGAAGGTTGTACAAGTTACTGAATTTGGGGGTGGGCTCATATAGGACTTAACAAAGAAGCAGAAAATTAATAGGCCATGAACTCTTAGGGGCCAAGGGCAGTGTCCTTGGCCAGGCCCAGAGTGGAAAGCTCCACCTAGGGTGAGGAGCCATTGTCTCCTGGGAGCCAAGGTCAGAATGACCTTCCTGCAGACAAGCACAAGAGCATACTTGTTGCTCTGCTTGACCTGGGGGAATAAAGCAGGAGTCAATCCTTCATATTCCATCTTTAGACAGATAAAAAGATTGGGCAACAGTTTGGTAAATAAACTTCTTTTCCTGCCTGAGTACCATGTGGTGCTTGCTTTCTTCAGCTGCTGATTTAATTTACCTAACAGGAAACACATCTACCTTTAGGAAAATGTGTAATCATTGGCTCTCTTCTTCCACCATGGCTTCAGCTGAGAATTGAGAGATTCTAGGAGAACATTCCAGAAGACTACAACATGGAAGGGGAGACTTTGCTGTTATTTCCAGAGCTAGAACTTATAGACAGAGTGGCAAGATATAGTAAAAATGATGAACTGAACAGCAACTACAAAAACAGAATATCTTGTTGAATCTGAATTACAGGAAAATAACAAGAAATTATAGTATAAACACTTCATTACATATGGCATATTTACATTAAAATATTATTTTCCGTTACTGAAATTTAACTTTAACTGGGCATCCTGTATTTTACCTAAAAATCTTATGTGTGGAATGTGTGGGTCTACAGGTGCTTTTCCAAGAATAAGAGTTTTCTCCTCTCAAGCTGTACAGAAAAATAAATAATATACATAGGTTCTAGAGCCTGTCTGACATTTGCCATGTTTTTATTCATTTATTTTTAAGATTATTTGTTGTATTTAAATTACATATGTTGCAGGTTAAGAAAAAAACTGGTGGTACTATTGTAAGGTAAATCATTCCAGAAGCCACATCTTAATGTATAAAATATTGGGGTCTTTATTATATAGTTAACAGGCTGCAGGCTGCCAGTTGTTACAAAGGCCTATAGCACATAAATACACATAACACAGCTAGGAAACATGCTAAAGAGGAAAAAACAAGAACAATGCCAACAAGCCAATTCAGCTCCAATGGAGACCTGAATTGGGACTCCATGATGACTGGAGACGAGCCAGGAGACAGGACACAGAATGCCGCGGACCGGGTTCTGTCGGGACGACGGAGGATACCTAGGGGAGGAACCTGGAATAGGATGGGGAGATGGCAAACAGACAACTCACACACATTAGGAGTGGATGCTGAGTGCTGAGCGCTGAGTGCGATTTAATGCAGAGGATAACAAACTTTTATAGCAAAAAGTCTCCATAAGAAAGGGCAAAAGGTTACATAATCTTGCTGCATGGCTTCATTCTTGGATGGTCACCAGCTGGTCGCCTGAAAGGGCAAAAGTTTACACAATCTTGCTGCAGGGCTTCATTCTTGGGTGGTCAACAGCTGGTTGCCTGAAAGGCACTTGTTTCCGGCTTATCTCTAAGAAATATAATGGGTTTCGATGTTTGTCACCATTTAACCATTATCTTATTTTTATAGAGGCCTTAATTGTCCCATAGGATTTTTCCTTCCTGTTCCTTCTTTAATAATAAGCACCAAGGAGACTTAGATCTAGCAAGTCTCTTACTAAATGAAAGAGTAATAGGAAGTTCTTTCTCGTAAGTAGTTATCTCAGCAATTGCCATACATTCTTTCTGTTCTAGCCGTGCCTACAGCTTTTTGTAAATCTCTTACAAACAATTCCTTCTGCTGAAGTGACTTTGTGAAACCCCCAATACTTTTATATTTGCTTATGGCTTGTCTACTAGCCTCCATAAGAGGGGTTTCAGGGTAGCACTTAACTCTGGTGAGTTAGTCATATTTTTAAGACACTCATCAGATATTGGAGTCATCAACACTCTTAAGAAAGAGCTTTGTATAGGGAAACGTTGACAATGAGCAAGTACAAAGAGCAGTAGAAACAGTAAAAGATTAGTAGGCACTCTTATGAGGAAAAGATAGGCAGAAACACATCTTTCCCAGGGGCTTGCCAGCCTTTTCCCAGGAGTAGGCCTCTTAGAATCCCTATTCTCCAAGGTAGACTTCGATGACCCAAAACTTGGAGATAGGTTTCTGTAAAGCCCCATTCTCTGAGGTAGACTTCGGTGAAGTCCCAAAACTCAGAGATAGGTCTCTGAAGCCCCTATCATGGTCTGATAGATGGTTTCCCATGCTAAGCAGACTCCACTGGGGTCAGCGTGGCAACAGAACACAATCACAGAGACACATGTGGCATGGAGTCCAATGGCTAGGCTGGTCTGGGGCCTAAATAGGTCCATGCAGGGGGCAGATCCTAAGAAAATTCCCAGTCCCAGGCACTGGACTGACAGATTCAGTAACCTATCAGCCAAGTGCCTGCCCCTGCCTCCAGGGGTCCAGGCATGTCCATCACCTGAGAGGCAGGTGATGGGGGGCAAGGGGGTGTTCTTCCCCCAGCATGAAGACAAGATGCCAGATCCTACCATCTACCATGTGGCCAATATGGTGCCGGCCAGACCTGGCCTCCTTACTTCAGTACTAGGGCTTGAACGCAGGGCCTCACACTTGCTTTCATTGTTTGGTTCATGCTGTACCACTTGAGTCATAACACCAGCTAATAGTATTTTTTTCAACTTCACTTCAACAAATACATTTATTGCAGATAGATATGTGCGCTCAGGAGTAAGACATGCTGAAATGCTTCTAGCCATCGAGGACAGGGGCCTAGCTTCCTAGGTGCGGATGCAAGCACAAGCCGAGTCAGACTGAAGAACCCAGGTTAAAGGACAAGTGTGTAGGCCTGTAGACATTTGGTGCTGCCTAAGCTGGAACTTGATGTTTCAGAGGTGAAGCAGACCTTAGATCCTGTGTGTAGGTGCAAATAGCTGGCAAGCCTGAGCATACAGCAGGTCTTCTTAGTGGCAAGGGCCCAAGTACCTCTTTTCTTCTGTTGACATCTTTGTTCTTTTCCAGGAGCATTGGGTCTGTATTGCTGCTGGCTCAGGGCTCCAAGATTTGGCTCAGGCTCTATCAGCACAAGCCCCATATCCTTCCTAGGTATGAGGTCCAGAGCATTGTCAGGGGTTACTCCAAGGCCCTAAGCTGCAAACCTGACTGCTGATCACTGTCCTTTTTGGGGCTGGCTGGGCCTGGCTTGCTGTAAAAGCAGAGAAGAAGCAGAGATGGGGGCGGCCCCTACAGCAGACAGAGGCCCTATGCCAGGCTGCTATGGGCCAGAGTGACTTCAGCCTGCTGGATCATAGAGGCAAACCTCAATGCAAGGCTGACTTCCAAGGCCACTGGGTGCTGATGTACTTTAGCTTCACTCCCTGCCCTGACATCTGCCTGGATAAACTGGAGAAGCTTGAGCAGGTGGTGCAGCAGCTGAAGGCTGTATCAGCAGGAATGGCGTATCAGCAGGAATGGCGTATCAGCAGGAATTGTGGAGTAAGAATTTCCAAAAACATGTTCCTCCATGCAAGCAACAAAAGTACTAGCAAAAGTTGTAAAAAAAAAAAAAAAAAAAAAAAACAACCAAAACACCCAATGTGTTCCTAACTCTAGAACTTGATGAAAGTCACAATCCAAGCAATTTTTATTCAAGGCTGAATTTTTCAACCATTTATTCAATGGTTGAGTTTCATTTATAACATCAAGATTTGTGGTGCTTTAGTGTTTCCCATGCCCCTTCCTCCAAGGAAGTCTTGGAGGAAGGTCCAGCAAACAGTGAAAACCAGCATCTTGGCAACCAGTGGAAGCAGTAGAATGGGTTTGGGGTGCCCTCAACGCATCTATCTCAGACAATTGTCATCATTCAACCTGTTTGGTAAGTCTAGAAAGGACAATCCGAGGGTATGTCTTCATTTGACATGACTCAGAGCTCTTTCATTTTGCAGACTTTGCCCTGAAAGTATATGTTGAAAACAATCAGATCAATGGCAATGGCTTAAAACCACAGTGCCTAAGACAGCAGTAGTGGTTGGGGCTGACAAGAAGCTTATCCAAAATATTTAATCTCATTATAAAATGAGGAATGAGATGTCCATAAGGAGCTATGCAAAGGTCTTACAAACCCCTGATGTCTGAAAGTCCATACATAGGTGGCACACACACTCAGAGTTGTGTTTATGACCAAGATAGATCTAGGAAGGCCTCACCCCACCCTTTACCACTAATAGATCTTAAAGTCCTGCATAAGCAAGAAGTGAAGACTATGCTGTACACTAGTAGATATGGATTTTATGGAATATGAATTGTCTCTCAAAGGAAAAAAAGAAAAAAGAAAGGGATACTCTAAAAATATTAAAGGTGGAAAATTAACTTTCCCTGATCACTACTCTTTCTACCATTCAGTGGCAACAGTCATTAGTTTTTTTTTGAAGTGCGAATATCTTATCTAGTAGTTCTATTGCATGTGTCATGCCCATGTCAACTCTGTGTGTGCATATTGCCTGAAAGCTTAGTCCACAAATCCAAGCCAGCTTGAATTTGCTGTGGGAAAACAAGTAGATAAACAAGTCAGCCTTTGAAAAGGGATGATACAGGAGGGAAGGAGCAAGACTGGATAAATGGAAATTAAGACTTCAAATCTTGATGGGAGAAGTATGGGAAATGAGAACAGTCACCAGGATCATGTTATGTGTGAGATAAGATGATAGGCTGTGAGAGAGTTGAGGAAATTGTGTGTGTTGGGGTGGGAAACAAAGAATTTTTATCTCAGTGCTGTGGGCATGCAGGAAGGCCTCAGCAGAGCCTTAGGGAGGGTTTGGGCTTCAGTGGAATACTGAGATTTTTCAGGAGGTTTGATAACTTTTACACCTTCATTTCCCAAACTTCAAGCAGGGTTGGGGAGCAAACATTCAGGGTTATAGATGGGCATTGGGGCCCTTTCCTGTTTAATTAACTACTATAATCCTACAGTGAAGAAATTAAGTCATTCTTATTTTTTGAAAAGCCATTTCAGTGTTGCATTGTGCGTAACAAATACTGAATTGATGATCTCCTATCTACCCTTTAAAAAATTGGTCTCTGGTGAGAAGCCCAGAAAGCTGCTTTCTCCTGGCTTCTAGCCTAAGGTTTCCTTTATATATTTCACACTTATTTACTAACTTCACATTCTGTGTGAGAAGTTAGGCGACAGAATGAATCAGATATTGTTGTGCTCTCGGGGAGCTTAGTGCTATGATTTAAATTAAAAAGTAATAGCTTGTCATGGTGGCTCTGATCCCAATTGTAAGAAAACAGAGGAGACACATTTTGAGAGGTCAAATCGGGAGTTGGAAAGCTGGCAAATGCAAGTAGGCTCCTCTCCCAAAGACCTGCCCCTCAAATACATTTAACACTTAGAAAACTGATCCATGACAGCAGGAGAGGAAAGAAAGAGCAGAAAAACAATACCAACAAACCAGATCAACTCCAATGGGGAATTGAAGTGCGGCCAGGAGACAGGAGACATCAGATACAAGACATGGGGTAAGAGGGCCTGAGCTGGTCTGGGGCCTACATAGGGTCCTGATTAGGTGGGCAGGGTCACAGGGAGCATGAGAGTTCATGACCCAAGACTGACAGGTCCAGTAACTATTGTCAAAGTCCCAGCCCCTGCCTCTAGGAATTCAGGCACACCAGTCACCTGGGAGGTGGGACTTGACCTTCCTCCACTGTGAAGACAAGATGGCCACTGTTAAACCCAATTCCCTATCATCTACCACATGGCCAATATGGTTAGACCTAGTGTCCTTATTTCCAGTCATGTTTGTAATCCCAGACTCTGGAGTCCTCCTCTTACCCACAGTTTACCAACTACTTTTGTCTTTCAGGATTCAGCTTGTTACCACTTTGAGTAACTCCCTTTCTCTTTTGTTTCCTTTTTCTTAGATCTGAGCCATTTGCCTTCTGTCTTCTGACATGCCTCCAAGAAAGTCCACAATTGCACACATTTATTTTGCAAAGAATGTAGCCTTTTCTATTTCTCTCTGTCTGACTCTCTCTTTTCTCCTTTCTTTCAGATCAGGCTTACTCCCAAAAAATCTGTCAATATATTTCCCTAAACAAAACATCTAATTTGAACAAATTATCTCACTACATATGAAAATTGTTGCTGTTCTTTTTGTTTTGTTTTTCAGCAGTGATGAGTTTTGACCTTAACTGTGAAGTTCTGTGTGTAATAAATATCAATGGCTTTGATCTATCTTTAACCTGTGGATGCTATGGTTTGGATATCTTCTTCAAAAAAAAAAATAGGTCACTCAATAGTGTTTGGAGGTAGGGACTAATAAGAGGTGATTAGGTAAGGTAAGTAGAATAAATGAATTAATGAAATCATCACTGAAGTAGGTGCATTATCATGGGGATGGTGGGTTCATTATAAAAGGGAATTTGTGCTCTCTTTGGCAGCACACATAGTAAAATTGGAATGATACAGGGAAGATTACATCACTCCTGTACAGGAAGACTCACAAATTTGTGAAGTATTCCCTATTTAAAAGCAATTAAAATGTTAAAAATTTTTATTGTAAAAAAAGGAATTTGACCCCTTTTTCTTTCTCCTTCTCCCTTGCCCTCCCACCTTCTATGAATAGACCGTCCTCAATTGCCAGACCTATACTTAACTTGGCAGAGCCTTTAGTACTGCGAGAATAACTTTATTTTCTTTATAAATTACCCAGATTTGGGTACCTGATGAACTAAGATGCTGGTCCAGCATTGGAGTGAGATATAGGAATGAGTTAAGGATTCTTACATATACACTGCTTGAAAGTAAATTTAAATGATCAAAAGTATAAATGTAAAAATGGGTGAACCAAAACAGCTACACCTCACCAAAATGTCACATGTACTATTGTACAGTGAGAAAACAAGAGAAGCCACATTTTGAGAGGGCAAATCTTGGAGTCTTTATTAAAAGGCAGGCGACTGCATGGTGGACTCCTGGCCCAAAGACTGCAGCCAACAAATACACTTAACACTGTTAGAAAACTGAGCCATAAAGGCCAGAGAGGATAGAAAGAACAAAATCAATACCAGCAAACCACTTCAGCTCCAATGGAGAGCTAAAGTGGGATGCCATGGTGACGGGAGAAGAGACAGGAGACAGGAGACAGGACATGAACTTGGAGACACATGGCATGGCGTAATGGCACCTGAACTGGTCTGAGCCTAAATAGGGTCAGAGCAGGAAATAGGGTCACAGGAAACTGGAGTCCCAGGCACTGGACACGTTCGGTAACTTTCACAGGTTTAGTAACCTATCAACCAAGTCCCCGCCCGTCTCCTGTGATCTAGGCATGCCTGGAAGCTGAGGGCTTCACCTCCTCCCCACCCCATGAAAACAAGATGCCAGACCCTACTATTCACTATGTGGCCAACATGGCACTGGCCAGACCCAATCTCTCTACTTCAGTATAATCATATTAATATTCCTGTATTGCAAAATCAGGAAAAGGAAGCTCTAAGCATTCGATTTATTTTTCCAAGTTCATGAGCCTAGTAAGTGGTTGGGCTAGGCCTTCAACCCACATTCCTGATTCAAATTACCATTTTCTTTTAGTGATACCACAAAGCCTGCAGAGTTTCCCTTTCAATTTAATATGTTTCCTTTTAATCTAAAGGAAAAAATTGAAGGTTGTTGCAACTGCAAATACTTTACATTTCTTCCTAAGTGTCATGATTGAGTACAACTGGAGATCAATTCGTTTTTACAATAGAAGTTCCCAGAGAGTAAACAGAAAAAGAATGGATGCATTCTTGAAGCAGAGCTTTGTTGTTTTTTCTGTATGAATCAGCATGCAAAATACCTAGCAATGTTGTGACTTCAATACTTATGGAAATCAGATTGGCCTCTTCCATGACAGATGAAATGGGCATCTTGATGGCCCTTATTATTTCTTGTAGCTGGAGTTCCAGCTATGTATTCAGCCAACAGCACCACCTTAGTAGGGCTGAAGAGGGGTCCTTCTAAGAGAATATCGCTAAAAGCTCTGATGCTAGACTCATCATTCTCCAATCATCATTTCTATTGTTCCCTGAAGACCCTGAGAAAAGGGACAAAGGAATATGGTCTTCTAGACTTTAGTTCAGTTGGGGATCAGAATGGAGCTGTGCCATTCATTTATGTATTCATCCAACAAACATTTGAACGTGTTATATGCCCACTTGGTGCCAGGCTCTGGGAATATGCTAGCCAAAGACTCAATCCCAATCCTCATGGATCAAGTAGAGAAAACAACATAAAATGAATGCTATAATTACACAAACAACTCATGTCGCTTTCCCCACAGCCTTCTCTTTTCATCTCCCACTAATTTTGCTGAAGAACACAGCAGCTTCCTTGTTTCCAATAAATAGAGTATTAACTTTACATCAAAAGCATGAATGAGCAGCACAGGTATTAAATAAGATGCAATAGGAAACTCCCATACTAAAAGTCTTAGAAAATCACTCTATACATCTTACAGAAAACTCCTGTCCAAAATCCCAGAGAAATGTCTCCCCTCTACAAAATACTCCAGATTCTCTTTGGATGTGTCTAATCTCCAACTTAGATTCTTTTGGGCTCTAGATGGTGTTCTGGACTTTGCAGACTGTTTCTTTCTTCCTACTCACCGCCCCTTCCCCAGCCAGGAAACTTTCTCTTCCTGTCATACACCTTTACACCACCCCCATCCTGGTGAGCAGTGTAGCTTTGCTCAGAGTTTCCCTCCAGCCTTGCTGGCTGGCAACATCACACTTCAGCAAAGACAGCTTTTCCAACAGCTGGAACCCATCATGAGTGTTTGGGACTAGAGGTATATATAATATTGGAAACTGATTTTGCTCTACTTAAATAGGTAGTAATTATAATTGTGGTCATTTCCTATGAGGAGAAATACAGGTGCTTAGACTGAATAGGAGTCCAGCCTGGTGAGACAGCCAAGAACAAGCAGCTGTGATACAGCTTACCAGCAAGGTCAGGTCTCAGCCTCCTGACTCAGCCTGTGTCTAAACCGGAGCAGCCACAATGACTATCTGAATAATTCTCTGGGAAGAGTTTCTTCCTGAATGACTGGATTCACATGGGATGAGAAACTGTCTCTCTCCACTAGGAAACAGAATAAAACAACTGACTCACATTTCACACTTCTGTTTTTGCTAAGCATAGATGATAATGTCTCTGTTACTCAGCTATGAGCTAGAGCTTATTCTGCTTTTATGACTGACTGATTTGGCAAGGAAGTTTAGATTCAGGTATCAGGGAACCAAGAAAGTATAATTGTGGTCATTTTCTAGGGGGGGGGGATTGGTACAGGTGCTGAAAGACTGAGCTGAGTTTTGGGTCCTAAACTCCATGTCACATGCTAGTATGGGGGCCATTCCTCTATCTGGTGAACTGCTCCAACTCTTGCCAGAGCCTAAAGAAGTCCTGTTGATTCACAAATTCTCCTCCACCAAAGTTCATCTTTTCCTGCATATCTTGTGAAGGAGGTGCAAATCCCAGACACCCTGTAAACAGGTATAATAGCCTAAGTCCAAAAACTAGCCAGAGTCTTTGGGAACCCTCTGGGGAGGCCACTTGCAGAAGTCAGAGTTTGAGAACATACAGCAAAAACTAAGCTTAGGGTCAAACTTAGAACCAAAAGCAAGAAGGGATTTCTGTCAGATATGGTGGTTCATACCTACAGTCTCAAAAGCATTGAGAGTTTGAGACCATCCCAGGCAGTCATGGAGGTTCTCAAAGTGTGGGATAGGTTGTATCTCATGTTTAAGACCCTACATTCAATCACCAGTACTTCACATATACACAAAAGTAAGAATAGTCTCCAGATCTAGGTGGTCCACTAGAACGGTCCACTATCTGTGGGCTAGAGTGTGTAGGGAGCGGCAAAGACTCAAACCTGAACTTACATGCTATTTAATTGCTTATACTAATTAAGACAGTCAACAGGATCCTGCTTTTCATCTTTAGCATTATTTCATAAACATTTCTTCATGTCATCCATATTGGAAATATTATAGTTCACAACTAGTTTCTACAAAAAAATCTGAGATTTATAGGTTAACAACTTTGTTGTGCTCTGTGGTGTATCCACAGATAACATAATATTCCAGTTAGGGCATGCCATACTGAGGTGACAAATTTGCTTTAGCCGCACCGTAACTACTAGCAGGGAAAAATTACATTCTCCTCACTCATATAACAGCTTACAAGATAGGACTCTGTTGTTTTAGAACCCAGTTTGCTAATTAAAAGGTGATCAATTTTTGCCCCTTTTCTTCATATTTGCAAGACTGAAAATTGACTGATTAAACCCCTTGTTGGCTAAAACTCCAGACTTAACAGTATTTATATAACGTAAGTCTCTTCATTTTTTTTTATAGCACTGGGAACTAAACCTTGAAACAGTTAAGCAGGTTGGCTAGAATCAATCAATACCAAGATTCAAACCAATGCTTGTCCAGGGTTAAATCTAAGTATATAACTGTTCTGATGATGAATTTAATTATCAACTTGAGTAGATAGAGAGACAGTTGGGATATTAGTAAAGCACACCTCCAGGTGTGCTATTGAGAGCACACCTCTATTGAGAGCAGAAACAGAAATGATTGGATCATGAGGGCTCTAACCTAACCAATGGATTCAAATATTGACTAGCCTGTTGGAAGACAGTGGAACTGTGAGGAGTAGAGCCTAGTTGGAGGAAGTGGCTGTTGGGAGCATGCCTTCCAATTGTCTGTCTTGGCCTTAACCCCTTCATTATTCTGCTTTCTGGTTGTCCTGAGGTGAGCTGCTTTGCTCTGTTGTGCCCTCCTGCCATGCTGTTCCGCCTCCCGAAGGCCCAGAAACAGCTGACCTGGACAGAAACCTCTGAAACTGTGAGCCTAAGTCTTTCCTTCCTTTAAAGGTGTTTTTGTTTTGTATTCTTTTCTTTTTCAGTATTTTCCACAGCAATAAAAGACTGGCACCACCATTTTGCTCTTTTCTAGAATGTCATATATCCTCACAAATCTGCTGTTGCTTGGGTTCACTGTGCATTGACAGTGCATCTTGGCTCTTCTCTCTTCCGTAGAATGCTATAATAAAGAAATCTATTTTTTTTCACTGAGAAACTCTTTACCAGTATAATTTTACTGTGATCACTCTTTGTTGACTCTTTTATTCCTGATTAGATCAAGCTGAATCCTGTACCAAGTAGAGGGCTCTGATTTAAAATTGATCATCTTAAGGAAATGGAAAGTTACCAATCAGTTTGGATGATTCTTTAGAAAAATCAGTTCTGCCTAGACCTGACCCAATTTGAATCCTGAATGAGAAGAAATTACAGGTATGAGGAAGAAGGATTCACTAGAACCTATTAGAAGTTCACATTAATTAACCAAGGCTCTCATTGATGTCAAAATGGGGAACACAGAAAGAAAGTCTTTGACAAAGAGGACATCTTTAGTGTTCTCTAAGACTCAAATAACTATTGCTGTGACACCAGCCCTGGGACCTGCAGAATGACAATATCTCAGTCAGTTGAAATTCTTGAAGAGAGTGATTTGTTTTATTATTTAAATTGTAAGCTCTTGTATACACTCAACAGTTATTTCTCCCAAAGTCCCCTCCAAAAAAAACACAAAATAAAACTAAAAACAACATTGTAGAAATTGGAAAATATTTTAACAGCATGAAAGTTCAATAAAGAAACTTTAAATATGTGAGCCAGATTTTGTAAGTCAGTGCCTATCAATTATCTCTTTTATGTCCTGTGAATGATAGGTGGTTCTGAGTTGTAAGAACCAAGAAAACAGTGGCATGAAGACCATATCAAATAGATTTAAATATATCAGATAATGGAAGCCAGAAGATCAAAGATGGAAAGAGGCAAGGGTAGAATCAATACCATGGTTCATAAAGCTGGTTGAGAAGTGTTTCCCCTGCAAATCATTCATTACAAAGGATTCACTTCATAGGGCAAATATGCCTCTTCGAACTTCCTGAGGCTACCTCTTTCCTTGGCTCCCAGACCCTTCCTCACATCATTCCAACTGTTTCCATGATCAAATCTCTTTCTCTCAGATATGACCCTCTTATCACCCTCTTACGAGGACATTTTTTTTATTACAGTGGACTGACCTCCACAGTCCAGGATTACTACCCCAAGGCAGGTTCTTAATTTAATCCCATCACTAACCTTAGGATTTTCTTTCATCATATGCCCAAGGGTTGTGACATGAACACCGTTGAGGTTTTCCTACCATTATTCTGTTCATTGTAGAGCAATTCTATCTTTCATATAAAGGGAAACACTTTTACTTCCCAAGTAAATATTAGACACAATTCAAAGACCTTTGATTGAAGATGCATCCTTAGGCCTAGAAAGTAAGGATGCCATCAGATATGGAAACTCAGCATGTCAAAAATACGTTGTATTTTCTAGACTTTAAATTGGGGAATGTAGGAATGTATATAAAGACTTTAATAGTCTTTTATTATTTATTCTTATTTTTATTTTTGTTGGTCATGGGGCTTGCACTCTGGTGCATCCAGCAGCTCTTCAACTCAAGGCAAGCACTTCTACCTCTTGAGCCACTGGGCCACTTCCGGTTTATCTGGTGATTAATCAGCCTCATAGGACTTCCCTGCCTGAGCTGGCTTTGCACCATAATCCTCAGATCTCAGACTCCTGAATAGCTAGGATTATAGGCATGAGCCACCGGTGACCAGCTTTAATAGTCTTAGGTAAGCTCTTAGACCATTTATACTTCAGCGCATCATTTGTTTTCAAAAATGCATGGAATTACATATAATGATAGAATCTTCCATATTAATAAGTGTAATTTTTCTTGAGGTTGAATTGTCTTGAGAATTATTCTATTTAAATGTTTTTGAAAAAAGGTTACCCATCTTCTCATTAAGGTTAATTATACAAAACATAATCTTAGTTAACACACTTAGCAAATGATGTCTTTATAGTAGAACAATAATTATTTTGTCAATCATATACAATGAACAAATAGAATTATCATCTTTAAAAATTATGCTATTGGGGCTGGGAAGGTGGCTCCGTGGGAAAGTGCGTGCCTTGCATGCATGAGGCCCTGGGTTCAATTCCTCAGCACCACATAAGCAGAAAAAGCCAGAAGTGGTGTTGTGGCTCAAGTGGTAGAGCGCTAGCTTTGAGCTGAAGAGCTGAGAGACAGAGCCCAGGCCCAGAGTTCAGGCCCCACAACTGACAAAAAAAAAATGCTAGGAAAGCTCAGTGGTTATTAGAGGGTTATTGGTTAGAGAAGAGAATCAGTATAAGACATATTCGTACTTAATGCACGTACACACACATTTGCATAGTCAGAAAAATAGTAAGAGGATATTCACTTAAATAGCAAGAATTGGACTGTTATCTCTGTTTTTAGCAGAGGTCTATATAGAGAGAGATTATAAGTTTTCTTACCAGATTTAAAGTACATTTTGAGTAAACAATCTGTGTGGGATGTAAAAACAGGACTTTTCTTCTTGTTTCAGAACTGGCTAGAGGGTTAGGTAATAAACACTTGGTATTTATGGGTATCTAAAGCAATTAGAGCAAATGCCTCCGCAGGGCAAGGCAGATAAAATATATAATTCCCTCTAATCTACACCAAGATATGCAGACCACTGTAGGAAACAAAGCTCAAGGAGAATTTTTGAAGTCTTGTAGAGAATGCTAAAACTTTCCTTCTGTCTTCTTGAGAGGAATCTCCCTAAAGAGAAATAAGTAAAGGGGGTAAGTAGAGATTATAGGTGCAAAGAAGCTGTAGGCCCTCAAATTTTGTTTTCTCCTCCGATTCCTTCTTATTTTGTAGAACTTCCCTGTATATGTGGACTTCCTATAGTGAATTGATCCTCAACATGGAGCTAGACTCAGAATACCTTGTTGTGGTCTCTACTTGAAGGCTTGGTTGCCAGTAAAGAAACCCCCAGAAGCAGAAGGCTAAAGGGTGAACTCAAGCAGAGTTTGAATTCCTGTATATTTGCTTTTCTGAGGCTCCAAAGAAGTCACATGTGGATCTTATGGACTTGGCAGTCTTTTTAGTTGAATGATCACTCAGAAATGGTCACTGTATCCATTGAGTAGGCCTGGTGAAACATACTAATGACGTAAAAAGCAAAACTTTATTTTCTCTCAGATCCAGAAGCTGTTAAACCCAAAATCAAGGGTTGGTTACCTTGAGGCCTCTCTGCTTGGCTTTACATGGTTGTCCCTCTGTGTAGATAAATCCTTGGGGTCCCTTTTGGGGCCAAGTGACACCAGACAGATTGGATTAAAGCCCCTTCTAATGGCCCTAGTTTTAACCTAATCACCCCTTAAAGGCCACTTGTGCTATTCCTAACATGGCAGTTGTCTTTCCAAAACTGAAGGAGGGAGCAAGATGAAAGTCACAGATAAGAGGTCACTTTGTTCTTGGAAGGTATGTGGTAATGTTTACAGTCATTCTTGTTTGCCCCCACTGTGTGTGGAGGGTATAGGTACTCCTGGCATCTGTCTGTAGAGACCATAGATAGTGATGATCAGTCTGCAATGCACAGGGCAGCTCTCACTGTAAATACATGGCAAAGTGTCCACTGGGCTGTGGTTCAGAAACCCCAATTTGTTGTACGGTGAATCATCCCAGAAGCCACATTTTGAAATATAGAATATTATTATACAGTTAGCAGACTGCAGGTAGCCAGTTGTTACAAAGGCCTGAAGGACGCAAATACACATAACACAGCTAGGAAACAGGCTAAAGAGGAAAGAAAGAGCAAAACGACACCAACAAGCCAACTCAGCTCCAACGGAGAGCTGAATTGGGACGCCATGATGATTGGAGACGAGCCAGGAGACAGGACACAGGACACCACCACAGAGACGCAGGTGGAATGGTGTAATGGTGGCTAGTCTGGTCCAGGCCTAAATAGGTGCGCGCAGGGGGCAGATCCACAGGAAATTCCCAGTCCCAGACATTAGACTGACAGATTCGGTAACCTATCAGCCAAGTGCCCGCCTCTGCCTCCCGGCATCCAGGCATGTGATGGGCAGGAGGTTTTCTTCCCCCAGCATGAAGACAGGATGCCACACCCTACAATCCACCATGTGGCCAACATGGTGCTGGCCAGACCTGACCTCCTTACTTCATCATACGTGTGCTGACATTGTGCAACACCACATAGATTATCCCAGTCCTCCTATAACCTGTAAGGTAAGAGTTATCGCGAGAGAGTATTATTAAAACACTGGGTCTTAGAGGAGTCCTCCCAGCTACCACATAGCAAGAGAGGCTGGATTTGAATACAAGTAGGTCTCGGGCCCTTACCTGGCTCTCCAGCATGAAGCAGGGGCAGAGAGGTAAACGAGAGAGTAAGGTCAGGGAGAGGAAAGGGAAGAAATGGCCTGACAGGAAATGTTCTAGATGCCATTTCTGTTACCTCAATTGAAATTTGCAGACCAGATCAGGCTCTGTTCTCTGGGAAAGGACAGCTTGGCAAGGTCCTGTTTGCGTCAGAGTTGAGCAAGAGCTGTGGATCTCTGTGGTCCAAGGAACCCACAGTGCCTACACTGCTGAGTCCTCTCCCTTCTGCCAGGGGGCCCAGCTGTGCTCCTGATGAATCAGTTCATTCTGCTCCAAGGAACCACACTAAAGAGCCTCTACCTTCTGCCTTTAAAATGACAGGCCTGTTTCTACACCCAGGCCTCCCCACTAGTAAGATAACATTGTGAAATCATCTCATAGCTGTGATTTACATGCCTTATCATTTCTGTCTCATTGGGTTTCTACTTCACGCCCTTTCAGATTTATTTCCTTCCAAATGCCAGATTTTGAAATTTTCTTTTTAAAATAACCATGTCATTTTGAGATAGGATCTCCATCTTAATCACTCCTCCCAAAGTATCTTTCTAGTCAGAGGAAAACTTTTTTTATTTCCTTTGGGGATTTTTAAAAAATGTCATCTTGGGAATGGAACTCAGGGCTTTGTGTACACTAAACACACCCTCTGAGCTCCGCCCCCAGCCCTGGTTAACCTCTTTGTGTGAAGGAATGGAAACATACAAATCTATTCAAGGCAGTTGTTAAACAATGAGAGGCTGTAAAGTCATGGACTTCTAGAAGATTTGTATTGAAATCTTTTGGATTTGTAGCCTGTATGAAAGTTCTTAGTTCTTACCTAAAGTTTTATATAAAAGAAAAATTTGGCAGGGGAAATTGTTTTCTCCACCCTCGGGCTACAAGAATAAATGAACCTTTTCATTAGCAGAGAATTGGTAGGTGTGTACCTGCTGGGATTTTAAAGGGCACACATTCTTTGGGTAAATATGGCCTTGGCATATAGCCACTGTCACAGGAGCATTGAGTGTTGTAGTTTTAGTCTGATAAATGTTGGCTCACCTTATTCTTTTCTTGACCTAACTATTGGGCTGGGGTAGGGAGAGTTCTTCTCAGCCTTACTAAGTCCTTAACTATCAGCTGGTATCATACCAACTGCATCTAGAAAGAGATGCATTCTACTGGAAAACAGTACTATCCAGGAATTTTTTTTAAAAAATGTGTAGGGCTCTTTAAAAGCCAAGAAGAAAACGTAGCAAGCAAAGCTACACAAAATAAACATCATGTGATACCAAGTTGTCTGTTCCTTCTGTAGGGTTCTTTCTGATTGTTGCCTTGTTGGCATGGTTTAGTTCTCTCATTTAGGTGAGCAGTTTGTTTTGGAAGCTTTTGTTGGAAATAATTTTTTATCCAGTGTTACGTGTTTTTCCCCTCTCTAATCCTTTAATTCTTTTAGTTTTTGATTATTGTACATAGAAATTCATTACAATTCAAGTGTTTTTTCTGACATTGGCTACAATAAGAAATTGATTATATTGTGGTACAGCACAATGCATATTACATGCTTATAAAACTAAAAGTTCTGCAAAAATACACTCACTCTTACTCCACTTAATTCACTTTAATAGGCTAATTTTCTCTATTCCATTCTAAATTAGTACAATCTCTTTTTTTAGACATTGCCTGTGCATTTAATTTTGTAGCTCACCCAAGTGACACAACCTGTACTTGGAAAAAAAAGATTACATTATTTGAACTATGATCTAAATAATGGTAATTTATTGCATGCTGATGGAAGTTGAAGTGCATGTAATTAGCACTTTCTGGGATCATTTTGTGTGGGACTTGTAATATTACTCACCCAATTCTTTGGTGGAATTATAATGCACTCATAATTTCACCCTTTTCCAATTTTGATTGTCAGATCTGAAAACTGCTTATCAGTTTTCTTTCTACATCTGCAAACAGACAGAGTCTTTGGGAGCTCTTGTTGGAGCTCTTGTTGAAGTCATGGTGGGGTTGGGGCACATGGTGTCACTTGGCTGTGTCCGGGTACATGCAGAGACAAGGGAGTGTATGCGGAAGAGCCCACGCTAGGGAAGTACTAGCTCCTATCCAGATTCACCAACAGTAGCCTGCACCATGGAAAGAGAAATAGCCAAGTAAAGACTGGACAGAGGGAAAGGAAGCAAAGCATAAAGCAATTCCCCAGTCAAACACTAAAACTTCTAAGGGCTCTTTTCTTACTGTTGTGGCCTTGGTTAGGAGGTAGAAGCAGCTCCAGAGCTCCTCTCCCTAGCATCACACGTGCTCAGATTCACTCATAGTAATTAAATTCCATGAGCTGCTTACTTTTAATAACTGAATGTAATATTGAGGTGGTACATTTCTCCTTATCCATATTGTACAGCATCAAATGCTAGGCACTAGATTATTTCATCCATAAGTAGGACAACATGCATATAAGAAACTTGAAAAGCAAAAGTAAAATTACATGTTTAATTTTCACAATGATTTCTTATCATCATTCGATTTTCAGTTAGTATTCATATTCCCTCCTTAATTATCCTAAAAATAGTTTGTTTTTATATTTTGTATATTCTAATTAGGACTTAAATGATTAGGGTATAATTTTAATACATTTAATGCATGTTTAATATATTTTAATTGGCTGATTTGTCTTATTTGTTTATTGATTGATTGATTTTGGTGATTCTGAGGTTTGAACTAAAGAGAATTGTGTTTACTAGGTGTCAGGCTGCTGGAGGAAGTAAGCAGCTGGGAAAAGTATTAGGCCACTGGGGACAAACAGTATGCTGCCAACAAAGACCATCTAAGGGCTGGGAAGGTGGCTCAGTGGTAGAATACTTGCCTTGCATGCATGAGGCCCTGGGTTCAATTCCTTAGCACCATATAAGCAGAAAAAGCCAGAAGTGGTGCTGTGGCTCAAGTGGCAGAACACTAGCCTTGAGCTGAGGAGCTGAGGGACAGCACCCTGACCCAGAGTTTAGGCCCACAACCGACAGAAACAAAACAAAACAAAACACTATCTGAGTCAACTATTCTTCAAGTACACTGACCTAAAACCGTTCAAATGGGCAAAATAAGCTATATGCTACAAGTCCTCACTTACTATAAGTTCTGCTTTTACCTCGCCTATAAAAGCTCTGCTACAACCAAACTCAGTGTAACCTCTCTGATCCTGACCAGGGAGTTTACCCAGGAGCATACCCCATTAAACTTTCCTGGCAATCTTTTTATTCCTCTCTGTGTGGTCCTTTTCTCTCCTAAACCTTAAACTAGGCACTCAACCACTTTAGCTACCTTTTTTTTTCTTTGCAATGATTGTTTTTGAGGTAAAGTCTCATTTTATGCTATTCTGGCCTGGACCATGATGCTCCAACTTATGCTTTTCTGTATTACTGCATGTGACACTGTGCCTAGCCATTGGTCAAGATGGAGTCTTATCATTTTTTTCCAAGGCTAGTTTCAAACCCAAAATCCTCAATCTCTGACTCCCATGAAGCTATGAATACAGACTTAGCTGCCTCACTCAGCTTCATTTTTCACTTCTAATTTCCCTTTTATTCAATGGTTAAAATGTCAACTCTTCTGTGGATATTGGTGCCTCATGCCTGTAATCCTAGATACTTAGAGGGCAATGACTAGGAGGATTGTGATTCAAGGCCAGACCAGTCATAAATTAAGGACCCCATCTCAATTAATAGCTGGACATGGACATGATAGTGCACACTTACTGTACTTGCTACACAAGAAGCATAAATAAACAGATCTCAGTCTGCCTATTCATGGGCATACATGCAAGAACTTACTCATAAAATAACGAAGGTCAAAGGGTTGAGGATGTAGCTTAAGTCATAAAATGCCATACAGCCCTGGGTTCAACCCTCTGTACCACAAAAATGAAGGAAGGAAGGAAGGAAGGAAGGAAGGAAGGAAGGAAGGAAGGAAGGAAGGAAGGAAGGAAAAAGAGATTTTTCAAGGAAATGCAAATTCAATTTGCTCATCAGCTGGGAAAAAAAGGTATTTCTTAGCTTCTGCAAATAGGGAGAAGAAGGAAACTTGGTTCTAGCTATGTGGTATGGAAAATGATAAATTAAAAAAAAATAGGCTCACCTCACTGGCCTCCTTCATTTCTGAGATCACCTCTAATAGATTCCTTTATATTTCTAAAAGGCCCAATTTAAAATACAACTGCATCACATTCTCTAGTTTCTCTCCTTTTTACAAGAAATTTGTTTACCTCTAATACTGTTCTCCTCCATTGTTTTCCAGTACAATATGTGTAAATGTAGCAAGCTTGGTGAAACATCTCAGAGTCAACTCTATGCAGCAGAATTTCAATACTGAATGCATTTAATTGTCCTCTAATTCTTAGAAAACTGATAACCATGGCTGTACTGCCAGTTTATATGTTTGCAGAACAGGTTTTCCCATGCTGAATTAAATAAACTATTCTCATTTCCAGTCAATGCCCATTTCCTACTCTTCAAAACTTATAAAGTATGTCACTGTATTGCTAAGGAATGAGAATTTAGAAATCATAAGCTTTAGTTTTCTTTTTCTTTTGCCATCATGCTATTCCACTATTTTCCCCTGGATTTCAGGTGATATGCATACCAAGAGGTATGCCCAAGAGTAGAAACGCCATGTGATTGTAACCTACAATGCAGTAGTCACATCAGTTTTAAAATCACCTTCACTGAGGTATAATATATAAACATAGAAATATGACATAACTGCACCCATTTTAAGAGTATAATGAATCTTTATAGAAGTATACATTTGTACAGCTTCCACACTAGAGAAGATATATATAATACATTTTCACTGTTCCAAAAACTTGACTTATGTCTCTTTAAAGCTACCCTCTCCACACCTGACTCTGGGCAGTGGATAATCTTATTTTTGTCAATAGAGATTGTATCTGCTCTGAAATTTAATGAATGGAATCAGAAAATATATACTTATATGTTCATGGTTTCTTCAACTCAAGGTTAAGTTGTTGATATTCATCCATGTTATGATATATTTGATATTCGCTACTATTTATTACTAAAACCATGATATGATTTAGACACATCATAATTTGTTTATCCATTTACCTTTTGATAAACATTTTGATTATTTCCAGTTCTTGGTTATTTTGAACAAAGGTGCCAAGGCAAATGTAACAAGCCTGTATGTACATATGCTTTCAAATCTCTTGGGTAAATACCTAGGGAAGAACCACTGGCAAGGATATGAACACGTTTATTTCAAAAGTTGTCAAGTGTCGCCCCATGAGTATGATATGAAGATTTCAGTTGTTCTAAGTCTTTACCAACATTTGCTTTTGTCACTCTTTTAATTAGTTAATTACAGAGAGACTCTCCCTATAGTTTTAAGTTATATCTCCAGGAGGATGAAAAATGTTGAGCAAATGTTCATGTGCTGTTGCCTTATTTGTATATCTTCTTTTGCAAATAAATTTCCTATTCTTTTTTACTTGGGTTAACTTATTAGCTCCTTAGTCTAGATCCATGTCATATATGTGTATTTTTTCTCCCAGATACATGTATTATTAATTTTTTCTTTTTTTTTCTTCTTTTGTGCTGGTACTTGGTCTTGAAGTTAGACTTTTATGCTTATTTACCTCAGGAGGAATAGTCCAATGCTAGTTATTCTGACATACTCAAAAGAAAAGCAGGCCATGATTCAAAACCAAGAACATGAAAAAATGATGTTTAAACTTCCTCTATATTTTCCATCCAACTTTCTAACCATATGACATTCATATTTATAGAATATATTAGGGAATTTAGTATTTTAAGCCTGAAAAGCCACCTAATTGACTTGGCCATGTACAACATTGTACAGATCTGAGATTGACTAAGAGAGCTGAATGACTAGTGATCAAGCCTTCTCCATCTTGCTGCCTTTGAACCTGGTCCTTAGCTTTACTGGATGTTTTACTGAGTCTGTTTTCAACTTTGTATCATGGAGGAGTCTGGACAGTAAATAAAAAATTACATTTAAATAGCCTACTACTTTTGTTCTACCAAAACATCCAGGAGGCCAGGCGCCAATAGCTCACACATGTAATACTATGTATTCAGAAGGCTGGGATCTGAGGATCATGGTCCAAAGTCAACCCAAGCAGGAAAGTCTCTGAGACTCTTATTTCCAATTAACTACCTAAAAGCCAGAAGTGGAGCTGTAACTCAAGTGGAAGAGTGCTGGCCTTGAACAAAAATAGCCCAGCAACAGTTCCCAATCCCTGCGTTCAAGACCTAGGACCAGCACATGAATGTGCACATGTGTACACACACACATACATATACAAATGTCAGGGAGATTTCTGCATCCTCTACTGGAAAAGTAGAATCAAGTCTCAATAATGCCTTTTTTGGGGAAGAGGGGATCCGGTCATGGGGCCTGAACTCTGGGCCAGGGCACTGTCCCTCAGCTCTTCAGCTCAAGGCTAGCGCTCTACCACTTGAGCCATAGCACCACTTCCAGCTTTTTTTCTTTTTGCTTATGTGGTGCTGAGGAATTGAACCCAGGGCCTCATGCATGCAAGGCAAGCGCTCTACCACAAGCCACCTTCCCAGCCCCTCAATAATGCCTTTTTACTTGTATCCTCTAGTATTATATTATAGATATAGGCCAATATTATATCATACCTCTGTGAATGTAAAATACCCTGCATCTGTTCTATGATTCATAGTAGTTAGTCACTGTGCTTTATCAGAGCTATTTTTTAATGCTCTTACACAAAAAATGTTTTTTTCCAGGTCATGATTGAGAAGTTATAACAACAACAACAATGATGCCAGGAACCACAACAGTAACAGAACTTTACATTTTTCTGGACTTTGTTTTTTTATCTTTTTAATATTTTATTAATGAGGTATGCTGTATACATAATTTTGTTCAGATGCCTGTAGAACCTGGAAAAGCTGCTGCTGCTACTGCTGCATAATGTACTGCTATTATTGATATAGATATACACACACATATACATATAATTTTTGGAAATTTTAGCTGTAGTGTCAGCTTTGGGAAAAATATTCCCAGTTTACCATGTTTTGTTGGCATGAACAGAAATTAATAGCTATATTGTTTTAAAAACATTAAACTTACTTTTTTTTCCATTTGTACAGGGGCAAACACACTGTATTAAATATATAAGGTCTTATCTATGTAGGTTTGATTACAGATACTAATAAAGTATTCTCTAAAAAAGGGGAGAACAAATGGATGATATTAATTTCATATTTGAATATTGTATATCTTAAGTGAGATTCTAAAAACTGGATATCTCTATCATCCTAAAAAAGACAATAAAGTGTTAATCAGTCCTATTTACAATAGGGAAACTAAGAATCAAATGAGCTTGACTTGTCCAAGAGCACATGGTAGATGATAACAGAACTCAGAAAAACAAAGAGGTAGTTAGAGAATTTCCCACTTATGCCCTGTGCCTGAACATAGATAGAAACATAGATAGAATATACATAGGCACTATAAGGTATCATGTGAGAGATGCAAAAACAACCATTCCTTAGCTTATCACGCAGTCTATAATTCTAGCATTAGACATTAAGTTTAGTTGAGCCATTGATGATCTCTTGAAATGCAAATTTAATTACCTTACATTTGTAGAGCAATTCACAATTTTCTTAATGTATCTTACATTTAATAATAACACCTCACATTTACTGCCAGCACTTTCTATTTGACAGACCCTATTTTGTGTGTTTGGCATATGCTATTTTTATCCACACTAAAATTCTATGGGAAAAGCACTATAATTATCTCCATTTAACACATGAAATAAAAGCACATAGAAATAATAACTCGTTAAGGTCATGTAATTATAAAGGGGTAAAGTTAGAATTTGAAGCTGGACCCCAAATTTTTGCTTCTAATCATTAAAACTATTTGCTTGTTATGTTGTTTGATTCCATCCAAAATCCTCCAAGATAAGGGCATTATTAAATCACGTCATGAACGTTATCAAATAAAGACTCAGAAAATTCAAGTGATTTTCCAAAGGTTAACCACTCTTAATTGATCATGATCCTGGGGATCATGACTTCTAGTCAGCTCTTTATGCTATACTGAGCCAAAAAGATGACTAGTTAAATCATTGTCAGAAAAAAAAAAAAGACTCTGGCAAAGATTAGACAGAAAGATAGCTACAGATGATATTGATATATTAGTGTGTGTGTGTGTGTGTGTGTGTGTGTGTGTGTGTGTATGCATGCGTGCACATGTTGCTCCTGGGGCTTGAACTCAGAGCCTGAGCACTGCCCTTGAGCTTTTTGTTCAGGGCTAGTGCTTTACCACTTGAGCCACAGTTCCTCTTCTGACTTATTGGAAGTTCAATAGAGATAAGAGTCTCAAGGACTTAACTACCCTGGATGGCTCTGAACTTTGATCCTCAAATCTCAGCCTCCTGAGTAACTAGGATTACAGGAATGAGCCACTGGCATCCATCCTGTTTTTATGAATGCTAAAGGTAATATGCACTGAGAAGATAAAAAGCAGCATGAGAATTTCCCAAAGATTTTTATTTGCATATATTAGTTGTACAAAGAGTTTCATTCTGATATTTCCATTAATCAGTCTAAGGATTTTGAGACCCTATGTACTAATGGGAAATGAAAATTTATTCTACATATATTAAATGGTTCCCTAACTATTTCAGGCATCACACTGAATACAGAAACAAATCAACCAAATGAAGGACATAACAAAACAAAAAAAACCTTGCCTGACTTCGTGGGATTTATATTCTGGTAAAAGAAAAAAAATCACTAATGAAACAGAAGAATTATATTGGAAATAGAACTCATCTTCTGCCTGTTACCCCTAGAAAACAACTCACTGATAAGTAAAATGTAGGTGATGAGATTTGTCAAAATGCCATCCCAAACTTGCTTTTAATAGTGTAAGTTACAACTATCAAATGAAGAGTTGAGTTCCCCCAAATAGGAGAAGATCCAATAAAGCTGTAAAGACATGGATTTTAATGAAATATTTGAGCATTTAAAATCTTTGAGAAAGTTGCCTGGTCTTGAACAGTCAAGAGTTATGATGTAGTAATGAAATTTTTTTTTGGTCCGGTCTTGGGGCCTGAACTCTGGGCCTGGGCATTATCCCTCAGCTCTTCAGCTCAAAGCTAGTGCTCTACCATTTGAGCCACAGCGCCACTTCTGGCCTTTATTTTTCTGCTTATGTGTTGCTGAGGAATCAAACCCAGGGCCTCATGCATGCAAGGCAAGCGCTCTACCACTGAGCCACCTTCCCAGCCCAGTAATTTTTTCAGACTCTTCTTATTTAATCATCTTTTAGCTTATCACAGTTTCCTACTATTAAAAAAAGTACAATATGGTATTTGAAACAGATGGAGGAAGAAGGCTGATGAGCTAATAGTCCTGTCTAAACTACCTTTACCATCATCATTTTAACTAAGATCTAAGTTTTTCCAGTTCTTTACATGGATTTACTTTAGCAAATTCATCAAAGTTCACTAAATATGAATTCTAGCTGGGTGCCAGTGGTTCATGCCTGTAATCAATCCTTGCTACTAGAGAGGCTGAGATCTGAGGACGGAGGTTGGAAGCCAGCTAGGGCAAGAAAGTCCTTGAGATTCTTATCTCTAATTAACTATCAAAAGGCTGAAAGTGGTGCTGTGACTCAAGTCGTAGAACTACAGCACCTAGGCTCTGAGTTCAAGCCTAAGTTTTGTACAAAAAAGGAAGGAAAGAAGGAAAGGAAGGAAGGAAGGAAGG
Organism: Dipodomys ordii; assembly: GCF_000151885.1. Classification (NCBI taxonomy): domain Eukaryota; kingdom Metazoa; phylum Chordata; class Mammalia; order Rodentia; family Heteromyidae; genus Dipodomys; species Dipodomys ordii. Next base: position 482,663 of record NW_012267404.1, read on the forward strand.
AAGGAAGGAAGGAAGGAAGGGGGAGGGAGGGAGGGAGGAAAGAAGGAAGGAAAGCAGGAGGGAGGGATGGAGGGAGGAAGGAAGAAAGAAAGAAAAAAGAAAAGAAAGAAAGAAAGAAAGATAGGAAAGAAAGAAAGAAGAAAGAAAAAAGAAAGAAAGAAAAGATGGATTCTAGTTCATCCTCTGGCTTTGGTTCTTTAGTCTGAGTTGCTAGGCAGCAGCAGTCCCCACTCTTCGCTTCTATCAACTCTTGTCAATCATGCCCAGTAGGCAAGAACCTTCATGAAAAGCTTATTTTTTTTTCTTCTGTCTTTTCCTGGCTCCATCCACACCAATTTTACCAGACCTCTCCAGGGCTACACTTAGCTTTTGGAGGGATAGCTGATTCCCAATGCCTCTTCATTCCTAAGACTCGTGAAGGTGTTCCTTTACCTTAGACAACCCCAATTTCAAACGACTTCATTCATTTGGACAGAGAGTCTGTTTTACAGTGAAAATGAAAACCTAGGCTTGGATAAATTATTTATCAAATGAGTTCTACTGGAAAGGTGGATGTGGTAGAAGTTAGAGAGGAGGAGGTAAAGGAAGTGGCATTGTAAAGGAAACAAGGAGTCCAGAAAGGGAAGCCAGGACCACAACAAATTTGTCAGCTCTCTTGGCTTCCTCAGGGCTGGTACTCAAGTTGGCAGCTAAGCACTTATATTCCAATAAGCAGTGTTAGTATCCTACTGCTGTCCAGCTATGTAAATAAGAAATAGAAACTGGAGATTAAGAAGGAGGAAAGTATAAGCAATGTTGGCATGAGCTGTCAAGAACCATCTTCACAAATGAATGAATTCCAGACTCTGATGGCCTGTAATCCTAGCCACTTAGGAATCTGAGACCTAGAGGATTATGGTTCAAAGCTTGCAGAAAAGTCTGGAAAACTCTATCTCCAGTTAACCAGCAAAATGTCAGACTAGAGGCATGGTTAGAGACTACAGTGGTTAGAGTACCAGCCATGAGCAAGAAATCTGATTGAGAGCATGAGGCCCAGTGTTTAAGCACCAATATTCACACACACACATACACACACACACATAGAAATGAAGGACCAGTCAACCTCAGTGACTGGGACTGCTATAAGCACCCCATCATTTGCCAGAACCTCCTTTTAGCAACTTTTGTGTTGTTTCAGTTTAAGAAAACTGTCTTCACCCAAATTCCATCTCCTTCTGAAGGAGTCACAGATCTAATGATTTGTTAGTACCGTAAAATAAAGAGCTAGCCTGGAAATCTGTGTACTTTCAGCCCATTCTAATAACTTCATCAATGGTTCATTTAACATCTGTTAATATATCGTAGCTCAGTTATTCCTCCTGTTCAATCCTGCTTCCTTTCCCTACCTTCCAGTTATATAGAAAGCACACCTTAATTTTTTTCCCTGCTTGGCTGGGAATGTGGCTTAGTGGTAGAGTACTAACTTGGCATGCATGAAGCCCTGGGTTCAATTCCTCAGTACTACATAAACATAAGCTTGAAGTGGCACTGTGGCTCAAGTGGTAGAATGCTAGCCTGGAAAAAAAGAAGTTCAGGGACACTACCCAGGCCCTTCGGTCAAGCCCCAGGACTGGCAAAAACAAAAACAAAACAAAAACAAAAATTTTCCCTGCCTACCAACTTCCATCTCAAGTTCTGCCTCCTGGAGAACCCAATTTATAATAACCAAACTAAGAAGCTTCCACTTCCTGGGTGGAGCTAGCCACATCCCCTTTGTATTATGTCATGAGAGGTAAATGAAGTCTTGAGCTGTTGTACACACTGTCTACTGCTCTGGAGAAATTTTTCTCAGTCACAAAAGGAATAGAAATAGTCTCAGGGAAATCTTCCTTTGTCTCTGTGGGAGGTCTTAGAAATCTAGCTTCCCCAAAATGACACATTATAGAGTACATTCAACAGCCATTCCCAAAATATTTGCTGTCATTATTTCATCATCATCATCATCATTGCATCATTGGTAGTAACATTGCGAACAGTATCTTGAGACCCAGTTTTCCAGGAATCACTATTCTTCCATGTTTGTTCTATCGTTTCTGTTTGCCTTCTAGTTTCACAGACTAATTTCTTTCTAATATTTCCATATCCAGATAGAAATGTATTTAATTTTCAAATTGTCTAGCAACTGACACTTTCTCCACCTTGTTGATCACTCCAATGATCTCTCTCTGGCACTTCTTTTGTTATGCCCAGATCGTGGATCCCCAAAGACCACCAAGAAGCCCCAATGCAAGCATACTCTTTATTGTAAGTCGAGCCTGGACTCACAACCATCACCAGCACAGTGGGTCAGAGTTGAGAGCCCAACCCTTCAGTTTACAGGGTTTTAATAGGGTTTTCAGGGACATTCTATGTGTCATAGCATCACTTAGCAAATCATATCACACCCCGGGAAAATCATAAAATAATTCTAAAAAATGATTAGTGTAATCAGTGGTGGGAACCGACCTGGTAAAGGTGATTGGCTGGCTCATGGAGGTGATGCTTTCCAAAATGATTGGCTAAAGCAGATGGACAGAGCCACAAGGGTGTCAACCAAGTGGTCTTTAACTGCAGGAACATCTGGAACTTTAGGTATTTCCCACCATCTGCTGATTAGCTGTTGTTAGGAGAGTTTACAGCAAAGGGTGTTGTTGACACATTGCCTAGAATTTAGTTATAGTGCCTTAACAGGATGGAAATATGGCTATATTTTATTCAGGCTTCACACTTTACCTCTATGGATTTTGAAGTCATAGTAATATTTTTCCCAGAAATGGATGAACTAAGGTCTTAAACATAAGCAAGATTACATTCTTTGGGTTGCTTCAAGTGTTTTCATGAAAGGTGATCAGCCAGACTTCATAGTATCCATGGGGTCTGAGTATCTTTAGGGCTTCTCTGAGTATATCAGATGTTCGAAGTCCAGTCCCACAAGCACATTTTGTGTCAATATATTACCCATAGTCCACTTCACATTTGCCCTCACTGACACCTGCCACTAATTTTGTTGTCTGTTCTTATGATTAATCTTCACTGGTTACTATTTAACTCTTTCAAACAATTTAATACCTGCTTCAGTGTAGAAGCTATAGATCTTTGCTAAAATGTTTCTCTTCATAGGGTCATGGCTGGGTGCTGGTGGCTCACTCCTGTAATCCTAGCCACTCAGGAGGCTGAGATCTGAGGAGTGGAGGTTCAAAGCAGCCCAGGCAGGAAAGTCTGTCAGACTCTTATCTCCAATTAAGCACCAGAAAACCAGAAGTGGTGCTGTGGCTTAAGTGGTAGAGCACTAGCCTTGGGCTGAAGCGCTCAGGGACAGTATCCAGGCCCAGAGTTCAAGCCCCACAACCGACCAAAAAAAAAAACACAAAAAACTAGTTCTGATCCCTCATTTCCATTATTTAAATCTCTATTAGGTGTCATGATCCCCACCTTTTATTTCCTGTCTTTACTTTGATTTACCTTTGCAAAATTGTGAGAGCCCCAAAAGCCAAGCTGTGAGACCCAAAAGGATTGGGAGGTTGGAATGCCTCCTCCCAACATGAACTCTCAGAATGCTGAGAATTTCCTCAAAAGGTCAATCATTCCTGGCTTGATAGGAATTCAGATTTCTATCCTGGGTGTAGGCCAATTCCACTCCAAACTTTCTGAGAGCGTGGAGATAGACAAAAGCTTATGCAAATTGTAACTTCCTTAAGATAAGGAAGTTATCACTTGAATAAGATTATATCACCTGATTGGTGCTTGTGACTTCAAGGATATTGATTAAGATTGTACCAAATGATTGATGCAACAATGAGACGTACAAGTTGTCATGTCCAAAATGAGCTTTACAATGTCAGTGGGGGGGGGGGGGGGGGGGGAGGGGGTTGGGGGGGGGGGGGGGGGGGGGGGGGGGGGGGGGGGGGGGGGGGGGGGGGGGGGAGGCTGGGAAGGGATGGGAAGGGTAAACAAAGGAGGAGGCTGCAATGCTTGGTAAGAAATGTATGCATTATCCTGCCCATGCAATTGTAACCCCTCTGTACAGTTTGTTCACAAATAAAATAAAATTAAATTAAAAAAAAAAGATTGTACCAAATGATTGGTGATTGTGTCTTCAAGGATATTGTATCCTCACTTTCTGCACATATGCCCCTGTACCTACTCAATAAATACCTTGTAAAATCGACCTTGGGGACCTGAAGCTGTGGAAGACTTTAGGCTCCTGATGCTCCAAACCTGAATTCCATGGTCCAGTCTCCCTTGCTGCCTCAGGTTATAAAAAAAAATAATCTGAGAAGTTCCATACTGGAAATGGACACAATGTTGCAGTAACTACAAGGCTACCATACATGGACCCAGAGATACTATGAGTTTGTAAACCAGTCATCAGTGGACTGGCTCTAGGCCAAAAGGGCCTGGGGGAACTTAGGTCATCAAATAGCTAAACCAGAAACACAGGAGGTTTTGAAGTCCAGGCTTAGATTCAATCCCATATTTTATTTAAATCAGTCCTCCAATGAGTTCTGAACTTCTTCGTTGGCCCTAATGCTGCTCCTCTTTCTGGTTGTGACCTGCCAGTTCCACCATTAAGGACAACCTCTTTAGCTTTTGTCTGGTTGAATTTAATCTCTACAGATTTCAGAGAGACTCAGAATGAGTATAGACCACATAGGCTCTTGTTAACTTATCACCTTTGGGATATAAAACAGTTGTGTTAGTATAAATAAGATCAATAACAGATTTCCAATTCCACAAAAATTGCACTGTGTAAAATGTCACCATTGCATTTAAGATGTGATAAATCAACAAACCCAGAGGTACTTTGCAAACATTTTTTGGTGAAATCTTGGGATTCTGGTACTTTACTAAGACTATGAAGAATAATATGTATGTATGTTACATCATCAGGAACAAAAGCATTTATTCTCTCACAATGATCCATGAAGAACTGGGGGGAAAAAGACATCTTATAAGGTATGAATATAAAATCTTCTTCCTGGCTGTGAATCATATCTCTAAATATAGACTTGCATGTGTGTGCATGAACAAAATTGTAGCAAGTTCTCTGTTGAGTCAAAGATTTTATTCCAACTTTTCATTTCCAAGAAGTCACTGTTCTCTCCTATTCCTGTATGCTTGAATCATCCCAACTCACCTCCTTTGGGCCCTGTAAGGTAACAGGGACAGATGTATAGAGTATTTTTAGGAACAAGCTGCCACTGGACATAAGCCCTTTGGATATGAATCAAACTACTCTATCTCATTTCAGGACAAAGCTTCTCAGCTAATAACTATTGGTAATTCATAGATGTTTATGTCTGGCATCCTATGGTTTTCTAAATCTATTTAGGCCATTGGAAAAGAAAAAGAAGGAAGGAAGGAAGGAAGGAAGGAAGGAAGGAAAGAAGGGAAGGAAGGAAGGGAAGGAAGGAGGGAAGGAGAGAAGGAGGGAGGGAGGGAGGGAGGGAAGGAGAAGGAGGGAAGAAGGTAGGAAGGGAGGAAGGAAGGGAAGGAAGGAAGATATTTTTCTTTAGGAACCTTATGTAATTTGAATTGGTATCTTCCTGGGTTTGAAATAGAATGAACTTCACTTATTTTCATCGACAGTGAATGTCATCTATTTGTATAATGTTAATATTACTCTCAAGGATACGCAATACTCCATTACAGAGTCATGTGGCTGAGTAGAGGAAAACTGGCAATCCAATTACTTGTGCTATAGTAATTGTGGTATGCTATGGTTTGAATATTTATGTTCCTTCCAAAATTTAATCCCAATTGTGGCAGTATTAGGCAGTGGGGCCTTTGGGGAGGTATTTAGGTTATGGGGGCACCACCCTGATAAATCAATACTGTTATAATAGTACCAGTGGTTGCGTGGTTTTTCAAGCCCTTCCACCTTTCTGTCATGATGATGAATCAATAAACATCTCACCAGATGACAGTTCTTTGATCCTGAATTTTTATCCTCCAGAGTTACTCATTATAAATCATCCAATTTGTGGTCTTAGAGTAGATGGAAACAGCCTAAGACATGGCAATTTTGTTGCACAAAAATTATACTGGCCAAAGTATGCATTCCAAGTGGTAGATTTAAACAGGTCTTCAGAGGATGTTTTGGGAACTATGACTGCCAAAAATATCCTGTTGATCTATGAGATTAACTTCGCTAGTAAACCTTAGTCATGAATACTTACAAGAACCATGTGTTAATGCCTTTTATAGATGGAAGAATAAGACCTCACTCAACACTCTAGGCAAATCCTGTCCCACTTCATACTCATTCTGGTGAAATAAAGGAAAACTTTGACTCACAAATTTATATAGGTAAACAGCAGGATAACAGAACTTGGATCTGAAAATTCTCACTTTCCGTTAAAACATGTGTCATCTTCCTTGTTTCTTCTCATGAAGAAATGCTGAAGAGCTATGATTTATTCTGCAGTTACACATTATTAATAAAATCACAACAGGACTGCATGATTTATATTTCATTCTACTTTATGCCTTTTAACATTTTCAATGCTCATTTCTGATACATTTCCAGTGTCTTGTATCTTAAATAATGAGATTTATTTCATTTTCTTTCCTTCCCTCCTTTTTAATTGAAACTTATGTGACTTTCTCATGCTTTCCAAGTGTTAATTTTATGTAAGTAAAGGCCTTACAAAGAGAAAACTTTCCCCAAACATGTGCTTTTTTGTTGTTGTTACATCAGAGCTGTTTGTTCTTTTCAAATTTTTTTCAATACATCTAAAGAGACAGTGTGTCTATTGGCATCTGTTCTGTAACTGATTGCCAGACTGTTATCATAGTCAAATGGTCTGGAGATCAGAGGAAAGGAAAGACTTTTCCCCTTTCAGTTTCTCTCACTACCATAATTATAGGGAGGAGGGCAGGCAGGCAGGCAGCAGGCAGGCAGACAGCCAGGGAGGGAAGGAGGAAGGGAGGGAGGAAGGAAAGAGGAAGGGAGGGAGGGAGGGAGGGAGGGATGAAGGAGAAAGGGAGGGAGAAGGAACTTGGAAACCCTTCTACTTTCCAAGTATGTCACATGGCCCCAGAGGTTATATAACCTGGGTTAAAAGAGATATGTCAGTTAAGGCTCTATCTGCCTGGGACTCTTTCTTGTGCCTTGAAGGGACCAGCTCACAATCAGTCTTAGGCTTCTCTTGTTCCCATCTGCCTAGCTACAAAAAATAACCCCACTTCATATAACTAGGTGTATGAGTGTTCTGTCTCAGAGGACTTAGGTAAGTGGTTAATTAGTGCACAGTGAACCTGCTTTCACAGAACAATGGTCAGTAGACCTGAGTTCTAGGTTTACCACTGCCATTCTCTTCCTGCATGATTTTAAATATCTCATAAAGCTTTAATGTCTTAGTAAACATTAAAAGCCCTTTCTCCTACAGTATTAAGTTGCTCCTCATATTCCTTCAAAATTTTTGTAACTCTTCAAGAATGCCACTTACTTCTCAAAAGCTCAAGACTATCTCTTGATTAAGGAAATTACACTTGCACAAAATAAAACTATTCACCACTTTTGCCATTGATTGAATTTGCTCCTGAGTTCTACGTTAATACTATAGTGACTCTTTTCTTTTTTAAAACCATTTTGACTGAGGCTTGTTGACTCGTTGGTGACAAAAACATGGAACTGTTTTATTAGACTATAACTGTTGTCAGAGAAATGAATAGATTCTTCAGTATCTATCTGATCACATAATTCTCATTCCTTATTAGGTTATTGAGGCTCCCAGTTAAATTATTAAACTCTTGTCCTCCTAATAGAACAGATTAGAGCTGAGCTTGTAGTGACTTATGAGAAAGAGTCCAGAGCAGGATAAGGAGAAGAGAGCCACATTCAGGCTCTCTTTCCCCCTTCCTCATTCCTGTGCCTGTCTCTCAGCTAGTAGAGGGGGGGAAATTGTTGTATGTGACTACTCAATGGCAAGATGTTTGGAAGATGTTTGATTTGTTAGATAAAAAGAATGATTTTTCATCTCAAATAGGATGGATCAGAGCAGTCTAATAGTTCATCATGCTACTCAGGGTGGCATGCAGTTTAAAACTTGTCTTTTTTTCCCTGAAACTTCCCACTTTCTAGTTTCAGACCATAGTTGATAATGAAAGACAAAAACTACAGATAAGACAGGAACAGTATTGCAATGATTGTGGTCTTCATTCTTGGCCTTTGAGAAGAGAAACCAGACAAGAACTTTTGCAAACATATGGTTCTCCTAAAAGAAAATCTCCTATATTTGGGGAGTGGAGAGAATAGGGAGATCATAGTGTCACTTCTACTGAAATGACATTTTGTAGCAAGTCTTCTGGCAATATTGCTAGTATAATATCTAGTGATGATCTGACATTAAACTTAGAGCTTTTGGGTGCTAGACTTAAATTTCAGAAAAATAGTAATCATTACAAAACCCTCATGTTCCTTTTAAGTTCTTTTAAAATTTTATTTAAGTTTGGCTCCAATAGAGTCCCTTCATCAAAAGCCAGATTAATCTGATAGTCTATTTCTTAAAGGTAAATTTAACTCATTAATATTTATTGTTATTATTTCATCATTTTTAACTGCTTTCTTGGCATTTAATGTTTTGTTTTGTGCCGCGGACTGGGTTCTGTCGGGACAATGGAGGACACCTAGGGGAGGAACTGGAATAGGTGGGGAGATGGCAAACAGACAACTCACACACAAGAGGAGTGGATGCTGAGTGCTGAGTGCGATTTAATGCAGAGGATAACAAACTTTTATAGCAAAAAGTCTCCATAAGAAAGGGCAAAAGGTTACACAATCTTGCTGCAGGGCTTCAGTTTTGGGTGGTCACCAGCTGGTCGCTTGAAAGGCACTTGTTTCGGGCTTATCTCTAAGAAATATAATGGGTTTCGACATTTGTCACCATCTAATCATTACCTTATTTCTATAGAGGCCTTAATTGTCCCATAAGATCTTTCCTGTTCCTTCTTTAATAGTAAGGTCATGGAGGCCTCGATCTAGCAAGTCTCTTAGTAAATGAAAGAGAGTAACAGGAAGTTCTTTCTCCTAAGTAGTTATCTCAGCAATTGCCATACATTCTTTCTGTTCTAGCCGCGCCTACAGCTTCTTGCAAATCTCTTACAAACAATTCCTTCTGCTGAAGTGATGTTGTGAAACCCCCAATACTTTTATATTTACTTATGACTTGTCTACTAGCCTCCATAAGAGGGGCTTTCAGGGTAGCACTTAACTCTGGTGAGTTAGTCATATTTTTAAGATACTCATCAGATGTTGGAGTTGTCAACACTCTTAAGAAAGAGCTTTGAATAAGGGAACGTTGACAATGAGTAAGTACAAAGAGCAGTAGAAACAGTAAAAGATTAATAGGCACTCTTATTAGGAAAAGAAAGACAGAAACACATCTTTCCCAGGGGTTTGCCAGCATTTTTCCAGGAGTAGGCCTCTTAGAAGCCCTATTCTCCGAGGTAGACTTCGATGAAGTCCCAAAACTTGGAGATAGGTTTCTGTAAAGCCCCATTCTCTGAGGTAGACTTCGGTGAAGTCCCAAAACTCAGAGATAGGTCTCTGAAACCCCTTTCTTAGGTCTGATAGATGGTTTCCCATGCTAAGCAGACTCCACTGGAGTAGGCGTGGCAGTTTTGTCCCTCTTCTGTAATGATCTGAAGACAAATGTCATGTGTTTTATCTTTTATTTTCTATTAGAAACTACCATTACGCACAATACTCAGAGATTCATTCAAAACAGTTGGCAAATCAATACTGCCATGAATTTTGTCAGTCATAAGGCTTGAACTCGGGGCTGAGTGCTGTCCCTGAGGTCTTTTTTTGTTCAAGGCTAGTGCTTTACCACTTGGAGCCACAACACTATTTCTGCTTTTCTGGTGGTTAATTGGAGATAAGAGTCTCATGGACTTTCCTGCCCATGCTGGCAGGGCAGGAAATCCTCAGATTTCAGCCTCCTGAAAAACTAGGGTTACAGGCATGGCTTAACTGAGCCTGGCTCTGCTACTAATTTTATCTGAATCACCTTTCATGTTTTTCTGGTAGTATACAACTCAGAAAGTTCCCTTAAGGATTTTAAACAGAGGAATAATATGATCAGATGCATATTTTCAAAAGTTTACTCAGACAACAAGATGGGAAATAAATTTGAAGTGATTTGAGAATGAAAATAGGAAGGCAAGTTAAGTGAGAACAACCATCAAATTTGGACCAGGAAGCAGCTCAATTATTAAAATGGTATGAAGCTTATGAGATAGAAATGACCTGAAAGACATATCCTCTGGTAGCAGGTTAGCATGTGGTAAACAGTTGCTGCCATACTTAATGGAGAAATCAGGAAGTTTTTTAAAGTTTTTATCAAGGCAGGGATAGCAATACAGTAGATAAGCCAACAAGCCTTTCTAAAAGTATTTACGTGTTCTTTTTTCCTTTCTTGTTATCAATTCCTGAATATCATGTTTGTTTAATCCTGTCACATTCAGGTAAACTTTTGGGAACTTTCTTTAATTTATTAAAACAAAGACTGAATAGCATTAGCTTGCTTTGAACACCTAGCCAAAACTAGAGAATCATGGGACCTGTTGGTGCTGTTATCAAGGTTGCCATCTAGTAATAAAAACATTATGCACAGCAAACAAAGAGTCCACAGGATGTTACAACTAATATTTGTATTAGTCAATTTTTATTGGTACTTGAAATTCATGTTGGTATCCTAGTAGTTGAGGACAAAAGGCAAATGCCTGCCAGTGCAATCCAGTTAACTAACTCTGTGGGTTCAAACAACTAACTTCATCTCAATGGGCCATAGTTTGCAATCCCATAAGATGTGTGTTTGCTCAGATCTAAGGCTTGCAAAAACTAAGGGTGGTTCAAAGCCATGTCTTTCTTTGTAGACAAGTAAAGAAAATTGTTCAGGAAGACACATGTATTTTTTGTTGGAATTTAGTCACCAAAGTCTCATATTGTATAGCTAGCTAAATTCTTGAGTAACCTCAACTTTAGGGAGCTCAACATTCAGCAGTTTAATTCCATTTTAGGTTCCCCATTGCTTCAAGTAATTGTCTACACTGCTAACCTCAAAGAGCTAAATCAAAAGATGAAATATTATTTCAAACTTCCTGATTATTTATTGGTATCTGCATTTAAATATTGCATATATATTAGATTGGCTATATGTCTCTAAAGTTTCTTTTAAACTATAAGCTTCTCTTTCTTTCTTTGTAATCTATACATTAATGAAGCTATCATTTGTCTTAGAGAGTTTCCTACCACTTGGACTTTGCTAATGTGTTCTTCAATTGTCTATATTTTCTATAAGTTGAAAATTGAATATATATATTTATAGAGAGAGGGGGTGTTTTGGAGAGCAAACTATTCCATAGGCAGCATATAATTCTATCAGGAGGCACTCTTTAAATGTTATTAGCCTTAAATAATTGCTGCATAAAACCATTAATTTTTTAGGAATATAGTGTTAAGTCTAATTTGATCATTCTTCCTCTTTTATAGCTGGAGAATATGCATAAAGACCACCTTTACAAAATTATATTCTCATTTTATCTTCATTTGGTAAATTGAATATCTATAAATGTAATACTCTATAACTTGTTATGTGGAAATTGATAGAAAAGGGATGATAAATGCTTCATTTTTCCCCATTCATTTACAAGTTTTTAATATAACAACTTCATCATGGTTGTCCTTCCAAATGTAGACAAAGATAAACTTATGGGTCTAAGAATATTTGATGTGTTTCAATCCACTAAATTTATTATCCTTATTGATACCCAACTGCTGGCCAGTTGGCTCCTGCATTCTTCTTCTTGCTATTTGGTTTGACAGAATTGTCAGGTGTATGTATTATTCCTGAAAATGTGAAATGTTCCTTATAGGAGTGGTGCTCTATTTCATTCCCATTGCAATGTAAGAGTGCTGGTATACAGGACAGAATAGGGAAAACACAAGAACTCAGTGGGATAAGACACAAATTCTCAAATAGATCTCCAGTAGCTGAGCAAATAGAAGTGGGAATCGACAAATAAGATTTCATCAAGATAAAAACCTTCTATGCAGCAAAGGTTATAGTCACTAGGCTACAGTGATTCCCTACAGAATGGGAAAAAATCTTTGCCAGCCATACATCCTATAATGTACTAAAACTCAAAATATAGACAGAAAATTAGCCTCACCACAAAGAAAAAAACACAATCAACAAATAGGTAAAAGAGCTACATAAACACTCCTTAGAAGTACAAATGGTCAATAAGTACATGAAGAAATGTTTGGCATCCCTGGCTATAAAGCAAATGTAAATCAAAACAATATTGAGGGCTGGGAATGTGGCTTAGTGGTAGAGTGCCTGCCTAGCATGCATGAAGCCCTGTGTTTGATTCTTCGTACCACATAAACAGAGAAAGCTGGAAGTGGAGCTGTGGCTCAAGGGGTAGAGCACTAGCCGTGAGCAAAAGAAGTTCAGGGACAGTGCCCAGGCCCTGAATTCAAGCCCCAGGACTGGCAAAAAAAAAAAGAAAGAAAGAAAGAAGAAGGAAGAAAGAAAGAAAGAAGGAAAGGAAGGAAGGTAGGAAGGAAGGAAAAGATAAGAAAAAAACACAATATTGAGATTCCTTTTTTAAAAAATTAAAAACAGAACTATCCTATGGTCTAGCAATTCCAGGTAGATAAATACCATCTTGGGCATTTATCCAAAAGACTACAAGTGAAGATACAGTAAGGACACTTGCACATCCACGTTCATTTTAGCACTACAAATATACCAAACAACTTCGTTCTTACATCACTGGAAAGAGTTATCTCCTTTGTGTAGCTGCCTTGTTTTCTCAAGCTGACATAGGCTTCCTCAGACTCCCTCTAATACTTTCAAAACCACTTACAGAGCTATTTTGAGAGTTCAGTAAAAGACCTCTTCTTCAGAAAGAAGCGTAAGGAAAGGTAACTGAGATTGAGATCCAGCCTCACTCCATACAACATTCCATAATTGGTGGTCTCCAAGTAGACCTGGCTGAAGGATCTGAGCCAGGGGATCTGAGAAAGAAGTCTTTGATGAACACAATATAGAAACTGAATCAGAGCTAAGGCAAAAATGAGATGAAGGTAAGTGAGGCCAAGTCATGGGGAAATCAGGTGGAAGCCAATTTAGAGAAGCTTAAGGTAGCAGAACATCAACATGATTCTAGAGGAATCCAATAGGTTAAAGGATGGACATTTGTTCTCTTGAGACAGGAGGGAAGGAAGAGGGATTCAAGAGATCACATCTATCAGGCAGGATTACCACCATATTCAAGAATACCTTACTAAGACTAGTGTATCTTACTTTCTTATAGACCTGCCTGTTAGTACCTGACCCCACCCCCACCCTCCATGGAGAATACCTCTTTGACAGGGACACCCTCCCATTCTCCAGCTTCGGGTTTGTGAAAGCCCGAAGATCCTAATTCTAACAGAATTTAGAGAGTTGGGGGAGGGAAGACCCAGCCGATTAGTCCATGTAAGCCTGACAAAGGAGCACTAAAGAAAATTATCTCTTAGATCCCTGGTTGCCTCCATATACTGATGGTTTAATGGGTTCTAACCCAAAAGTGGGGAGAGATGAGTACTTGGTTGGCAGACCTTAAATTGCAAATTTAATTGGACAAATCAAATCAATCAAATGTGCTCTAGTTGAAGAAAGACTACAAAGTGAATAAATTAGAACTACATATATAAGATTTATAAATTTTGTGAATTTTTAAAATTGAAAATGTGATTCTAAGACCTCTCTCTTGAAAATTTGATTCTGAAGAACTGGAGATCTTTGAGTTCCCGGTGAGTTTGGGTACAGGCAGTTTTAAGTGGCCTACACAAAAGGGGATATTTTAAGCTGTAAAGCTGCTGGAGTCACTTAAACACTACCCCAGGGGTAGTCAGTCAGTCTTTGTGTAGCCTATACCACAGTAACTTAAGTAGCAAGCTACCTTTGCTCTGGTTGTGGGTTCCTTATTGTATGGCTATCACTTGACTTGTCTTGTGGCTTGCCTGCAAGGAGAACAACTCATTGATCTGCTGACATGAACACTGCTGTGGACAACGCTTTCTTGTTATAAATCAAAAACTCTCTCGTTATAAATCCATACGCTGGCATTCTGCTTGCATTTTCATTTCTGTGTTTTTGGCTCCTGTGGGCTCCTGTCAAAAGCAGAGCATCTCTCTGAGTGCAGAAAAGGCTGAGCTGATCGATCTCTCATGCTGACAAGTCCAGGAGAATGTTCAGAACAGTAACTTCCTGCTCCAACCATCTGCTCTAATCCCAACCACTAGTGGCAACCCTTCCCGGTGCTCCACCCCCGCCTGGCCTTTGTTCTTAACTCCCAGGGCCACCCACACTCACCTCTTTCCCAGGGCTCTGAGGAGTCTCTCCCCTTTATGGAAGGCTCCCTGTTCCCTGCTACCTTTCAGTTTATTAAGCCCCTTTGCCCCTAGTTCTCTGATCTCAGCCCTGCCCCACCTCAGCTTTTGGTCTGTGTTGTCAATCATTTCATTCCATCTGCTTTTCTTTCTTTTTGTTTCTTCCCTGAGACAGAACTACAGAATTTCTAGTTCCTGCTGGTGGAGCAAAGTCTGGCATCACAAAAGACCCTTTTCTATTCTCCTTACTCTGTGCATGCCTTATCCCAGAGGGGAGCTGGGTATGTGCCACACTCCAGGGAAAGAAAAAGGGGGAGGGAAAATATCCTGCCAGCAGAGTTGATGCCAGACACTTTCCTGTGTTCAATTCACTGCAGTGAATGTCACCCTGTGCAGTGTCTTGGCAGCCAGCTGGTTTTCCAGGGTGATCCCCCTGTGAATCGCCTGAACTGTGTGGCTCAGCCTTCATACTGTGTCACCGTTCAAGGAAAAGAACAGAAGAAAAGCCAAAGTAAATTAGACCAATCTTCTTTCCTGAGCAATCTTGGGCTCTTAATGGCATCCATGACTGACAGGTTGCCTTGAAGCTATTTACCTCAGTAGATTAGAGACAGCCTCAAACAGCTTCTTTTCTTCAGTAACCTACTATTTAAGCCTCTCTTTTTTTCCCCTATCATTATGTTCTGCCAATTTCAGTTGCCACCATCATCATTCTCTCATTGCATTTCACATCCCAGCTACTGAGATGATCGGATTTCTGCAGTCCCCCACCTCCACTATTGGGAGCGTCATGAATTTTTTTTTTCTATCATGTCACTGCCTAGTTACAGTCCTACTAAGACACTTGCAGGCTCCTGTCTCAGATCTCAATGAATCTCTATAATCTAACTTCTCCTTACCAGTCTTCATCTCATCTCAGACTCCCCTCTGCATTCAGACCTTTTTGGTCCAGTGTTCCAGTGATCTAATATCTTCATCTACACTCTTTTTAAGTTATCCCTCACCTTAACATGCTAGCCTCAAACTTTGCAAGGTTTCATGGAGAGCTGGGATGGAGGAAGCACCAGGTATGACATCTCAGCCCTAAACTTCTACTTTCTGGCTATGTGACTTTGACAGGAATTTCACTTCTTGGAACTTCAATATTATTAGATACTAGTTATACTTCATACAAGTTTGTACTTTCATCTAGTTTGTTAAATCTCTGGACTTTGATAAGGAATGAGAAATGGCTTTGCTTTCCTCCAACCTCTGCCCTTGGTATCAACTATCACTTTCTAGACCTTGAACAATAGCCTTCTGGAAATCTTGGATTAAAAGAACAAGTGTCACTTCCAAATATTCAAAAGCTTCATCCAACCTAATTACAAACTTAACAGTTCCTCCCCACATCTGCTCTTATTGCTCCCCATATGCACAGGGGTTGCCCAGTGGCATGAACCTGCTGCAATCTATGCTTTTCTATTCCTTCTTGCTCTTCCACTCCTCTCCCTGTTTCTGGGTCTTTGAGAGTCAGGGCAGGGGAAAATAAAAGGTCCATTTCCTTAGCAGGTGCTCTCTTAGCCTCTATCCTAAGTATCAGACTTCTTGGTGGGCTGTGAAGGTGTGAATATTTTGGAGCCCCCACCCCATTCTGCCATTCTCTGTAAACAGCAGTGCCTTTCAGTTCATCTCTTGATCCAATATCTAGCAGCTTACCCTACACAGCCGCCTCTTCCTCCTCCTCTTCCCCCTCCTTCTCCTTCCTCCTCCTCTTCTTTTTCCTCCTCCTCCTCCTCCTCCTTCTCCTCCTCCTCCTCCTCCTTCTTTTTCCTCAGAACCCAGTTTTTCTATTGGCATGCATTAAAGAGCAGGCTTGTCCAGACAGTTGTATGACTGCATATAAGCCATTTTTCAGGCTAGTAACCATTTCTTATAAGAGTCTTTTCTTTTAGCCAGAATCACCTAACCATGAACAGAGGCTAACATCTGACTGGCACAGAAATACTTAATGTATCTTTGCCTTGCCAATATAAAACATCCAGGATGTTGCCTCAAAACAATCTGTCCGGGGCTGGGAAGGTAGCTCAGTGGTAGGGCGCTTGCCTTGCATACCTGAGGCCCTGGGTTCAATTCCTCAGCACCACATAAGCAAAAATAAAAAAGCCAGAAGTGGAAAAAAATCTATCCTTCCACTGCAATTCTGGAAAGTTTCAGCCCAGTTCAGCTCAGACTTTACAGCTCAGTCATCTGCCAGTAATGGCAGGGAATGCCCATCTCTGTTGAAGGGATCTTAGTCATTCTTCTTTCTCAATCAGGTTAGTTCAGGGGAAAACAGCATAGGGCTCACCGTTAGGTTAAGCAGTCAGTAACTCTCTGCCTCAGTGGCCTCTCCAGTCATCCACCTTTCAGTCTTCTCTTTACAAAGGCTAGAGATGGCAGTGGGGAATAAGAGACCCATTTGGTAACCCCTCAATTAGCTTGCAAAGTTGTTTCTTTTAATTATTCCAGTTTGAAATATGAAGTTATTGGGCTGGAAATGTGGCTTAGTGGTTGAGTGCTTGCCTAGCATGCATGAAGCCCTGGGTTCGATTCCTCAGTACCACATACACAGGAAAAAAATGAATAAATGAAATATGAAGTTATTTAGCATTCATTGCTCTCAGATCTAGAAACCTTACTAAAATATCAAGAAATAGCCCTTTCAACATCCCATTCCATGTAGAAAAGCAATTTGTGCCAAATTATCTATGGAGAGTCTGGAACCAATATATGTTCAATAAATTGTATTTGTTATATGGCTATGAGAATGGGAAGAAGACAAACAGCCATCCCTCAGTATCTGTGGGAGATCAGTTCCAGGGACCTCCTCTCACCTTCAAGGTACCAAAATCCATAAAATCTAAATTCTTTTATATAAATGGAGTAATATTTGTGTAATACTATGTTCACGCTCATCTCACCATTACCTACAATTTCTAATATATGTGCTACGTAAACAGTTGCATAAGGATAATACTTAGGAAATAGTAACAAGAAAAAAACTCTTATGTGTTCACTACAGACACAATTTTTTCCAACTATTTTTGGCCTGAGATTGGCTGAATCTGTGAACATGGAAGCTATGGATACCATATGAGTGAGACCCTCTGGTGCTAGTCTCTTAACTTATTTGTTATCTATACCTTGCAATGCATATCCATTACATGCTATTTTATTCAGTTATTCCTTCATATATATATGCATTGGATTTTAATTAGATTTATTTTCTTGAATGTAAGTAGTTTTCTCCATTCCTTATAATAGCAAAAATCAGTTTGTCTTAATTGCTTAAGTTGTTTCACTGACTTGATAGTTTTCTTCCACCTGATCTTTAACTTCATTCGATTTAAAGTTTCTATATTGTTTTGTGAAATATACTCTGTGAGTATATTTAACCATACCAAGAAAGAAAGGAGGAGAGGTGGAGTATGGGGCACCAGGCTGTATTACCAACAGTAATTCAGCCAAATTCTGTGCCCTCTTTCCTGTGGGTTGGAACTGTTTGTCTCTGATGCCAAAGTAAATATATTCCTTGGTGTTTAAAAGAAACACCCAAGTAACATAACCTTAATGTGTTAAATCAATTTTCAATTTCTGGGAAAAGTGTGTGTGTGTGTGTGTGAAAGAGAGAGACAGAGAGAGAGACAGACAGACAGAGAGACAGAGACAGAGAGACAGAGACAGAGAGAGGCAGACAGACAGAATGATTCAGTCTGTGCATTTAAATTATTTTCCAAATCTCTTGGATTGCACTGACACCATTGTTACTTCTTGAGAATAGACCTTTCCTAAGTCACCCACTCATATTTTGAAACTTGCCAAGGTCTGAAATAGTTTCATGTATATTTAGTGCTAAAATTATCCGTGGAAGAAATTTACACGCACACACACACACACACACACACACACACACACACACACACACACACACATCCAATAAAAGACTAAAAATACAACTGTTTTGTTGTTCATGCTAGTAATCAAGATGGGAGTATTCATCCCTGCCCAAATCAGAGAGGCAAAAAACTCTGCCATGCATTTTGCAGCATAGCTACCATGGCTTGGAAGCCTGCCCATCGCACTGCTATGCATGCCTTTTCCTTACCTCTAGCATTGTGACTTTTCAGACTTTCCTTCTCAACTAAGCAAAAGGAAGAGTGAATTCAAGGCCTTTGCAGCTGCTGACTAGCTGGCTTGAGTGGAAGGGATGAGCAAGAACAGAATGAATAACTAAATCATATTGTTAGTGAAGAAACCTCCCAACTGCCTCCTAAAGGCAGATTTCATAATGTAGAAAATACACAAGTTTCTTTAAGGAAACCTGCATCACAGAAATATCTTGGTATGTGAAACAGTATTGGTCTATGATTCCAGGAGTAATTATTCCGTCTCTAAATCCCCACAGGTGATTTAACTAATGATTTTTCATTTGTCCTTAACTAGAACATTTCTGTCAGAGAAAGGCAACGGTGTTGTTTGTAAAGAAGTTCCAATTATTTGGGCTACAGACCCATTCATTTCACAACTCTAAGTCCGCCACAGGCATTCTGTATAACCAAAAATGTACTTTGAAGATTCATTTGATCATAATAGTGCACTTGGTCTTTTAGCTTCTGCAATTTGTGTTTCCTCTTCTTGGAAAAGTACATTCCCGCTATCCTTTACACATTCCTCCTCTCTCCTGCCCACTTCACCACATCTCATTCTTTCATTTTGTCCCTTATCCTACCTAATTCAGTTTACCTGTGAACTCTAACCTGAAAGCCCACTTCAGCTAGGTGCCTTTCCTCCCCATCCCTCTTGCTCCCCCTCCTTTTACCTACAGAATAGTTTTTATTAAGCCAAGTGGTGGCTGGCTTTATCATCTGCCTTCTCCCACTTGATTGGGGGCTTCTGGAGAGCAATAATCTATTTGGCACAGAGCAGATCCTCAGTAAATGATGGTGCAGTGTGAAGATGCCCTCACTAGCAGGCCCAATGAGGAAGCATGTGAGATGCAACTTCAGATAGGTAAGGTCCTTTCTAGATGTTAAGTAATTTGGTAAAATGGAATGCAAGGAAAAATTGCTTTATTGCATTTATATTCCGTTGGAAATTTGGTTCATCTTATGCTTGTTTCAATGGATGGGGGGAACAGTAAGGGAATTAAATTTTACCAATCATTTTTTCTGTTCACATATTCTTATTATTCTCTCCAGCGGTCCTGGAGATACACACTAGGAGCTTATCACAGATGAAAAAACCAGAACTCAGAGAGACAAAAACACTTGCTAATATCACACAGTTAGCGACAGAGCCAGAGTTTCATCCCAGGCCTGCTGCCTCCAGAACCCATGTTTGCTTTCCTGCAAGCTGCTGCTGTTGTAGAGGGAAGACTTCTAGTTATAGATGACACCCTGCTAACCCCTCACCACTTCCCATGCCATAGACTTGAAAAAAGGCCGGAGAAGATTGGAAAAGAATGGGGAGGGAGATGGGGGGAGATGGGGGAGAGGAAGAAGAATGGGGGAAGGAGAAGGAAGGAAGGAAGAAAGGAAGAAAGGGGAGGGAGGGAGGGAGGGAAGAAATGAAAAAAAACCACATAAATGCATGCCAAGTAAAGATGTCTAAGGCATTCAGCCAAATGGTAGCTAAGCTAGAAACAGCTTGACTCTGCACAAGTGTTGACTGGACTCCACAGGCCAGAAACAGCTCACATTGTCTTCATAGCCAAAAACAAAGATTAAAAATGTGAATCAACAAATCTCACAACCTCCTTGTCTTTTTGCTCATTATGTAAATATTTTTCAAGCTCTGACTTTTAATCTCACGAATTAAGGAGCAATAGGAATTTCTAAAGGAACTCAATAAAGCTATGTGTGGTGGCATGCCTATAATCCCAACTGCTAGGGAGGCAGAGGCAGGAGGACAGGAGGATAACAAGTCCAAGACCCTATGGCAAAATAATAATAATAATAATAATACAAACCAAAGGGCTGGGGTATGGCTCAAGTTATAGAGCTCTTGCCTAGCATTTGCTAAACCCTGGGTTCAATACTCAGTACTTCAAAAACAAACTAAAAATAAATGGATAAAAGAAAATCGGTGTGGGGGCTGGCAAGAGTGGTAGAGCACTTGCCTTGCATGCATGAAGCCCTGGGTTCCATTCCTCAGCACCACATAAGCAAGAAGAAAAAAGCCGGAAGTGGCGCTGTGGCTCAAGTGCTAGAGCTCTAGCCTTGAGCTGAAGAGCGAGGGACAGCGCCCAGGCCCAGAATTCAGGCCCCACGATCGGACCCCCCCAAAAAAAAAGAAAAAGAAAGCCAGTGTGCACTATAACAATAGTAATCTAGATTTTTAAAATTAAGAACAGCGATCTGTATATTGAAAAATGAATCATATTCTTTGGTATATAGGTTGGATTATTATCATTGTCATAGGTATAGTCAGAGCCAAATCTTGACTATGATCGTTTGTTGGATGGTCTCAGCCTTTCTATACAACCTGTACTAAGTTTGTGAAGTGTTCTGTGGACATACATGGAGAATCTGCAAGATCATAACATCATTGTGAATCTCACGTGAAGGAGACTACTGTTTTCTGAGGACACTGTGCATTTTGACTAGCCTCTTTAACCCCTGCTAATTTCACCCCTCACCCCAGAGAGGAAACTCCTCTTCATTCTCAAGCAAATTCTCATTTGCTGTTCAAATGTAGTATGTTTCAAAAGTCCTTCAGATACACTAGGGTAGAACTGACTACCTTTCCTGAGTATTCTTTGTATGGACTCCTGCTCTACTTTCTTTTCCACACTGAAATGCAGATTTTGCTAGACTGAAAAAATATAAACAAGGGCAGGAACTATGTTTTCATAATCAAAGTACACCACAGCCAATGTCAGTGCTAAGCATACAATAGATGCATAATTATTGCTATGACTTCCTAATGGAAGATGTTTCTTGAACTTAATAACCTCCTATCACCACTAGAGGGTACTATATACAAGACTACTATACACTGCTGATGGTGATTCAGGTGCATAATAAAAGTAGCTTTTTTTTTTTTAAAGTATCTTATTGCTCAGATTTTTTTTGTTATATTTTGCTATGCCCCTTTTTAAAATTAATTCTGTATTACAGTTTAAGGACACATTTCACATATGGAAAAAAAAACACTTGAAACAGGATAAATTAATTCCTTGGCCTAAAGAGAAGAAAAGACATGATAAACGGATTTTTTTCCATCAGATGAGAAGCAGTTAACATAACAAATTAGTGCTATACCTTTAACATTTTCAAAATGTCCAGCCCTTCCCAAGAATGAAGTTAAGCTTAACTTTTTTTTTAAATTGAAAAAAAAAACAGGAGGACAAAAGAATAAGCGTTCATGAGCTCTGGGAGAATACAAATCAAGTACAACTTTCAGTCTAAGAAGTTTCAGTAGATGTATTCTGAATTAGGGCTGAGGTTATAGCTCAGTGGTAGAGAGAACAATTGCCTAGTGCCCTGCAAGCAAGAAAACCTGAACTTAATCCCTAACACTACAAAAAGGAGGAGGTGGTGGTGGTAGTGGGGGGCGGGCAGCGATAGTGAAGAAGGAAAGGAACAGGTAGAGGGGAAGGAAGGAGAAAAGGAGGAAGTGGAGGATAGAGAGGAGGAGGAGGAAAAGTTTATTTCTGAAGCACAGAAGTTTTGCAGCAGATTTTTCTTCTGTTTAGATTTAGGTGACTGATAAGAACCCAAGGGTCAAGTCTCTGACTAGCCATCACTTCAGTACATGGGGAAAACTCCACTCAGTGAGCCTTGCCATGACACTATATGATGCTTTGTGTAGGAAACCTTTCCTGGTCCACACACACACACACACACACACACACACACACACACACACACACACGCACACGCGCGCGCACACACACAAAACCTTTCCATCAATTCCACTCCATTCTTTACTTTTACTTCTCTGATAACACCTCCCACATTCCACCTTTTACTGTGTTTACCTGGGTCCTTACTGTATTTACTTGGGCTCATGGTTCCTCCTAGGTTGGAACTCCTGGAGAGCCAACACATGTTCTCTTATGATCATAAGCCAAAAGACTGATAAGTTTTCACTAGGAACTTTCAGTAGATTTTGTTTAATTAAATAGAATGGGCTTCAGTCTGTGTTCCAGTAACTGTGAATCCAATGTCTTCTTTTTTTAGTCTGTTTCCATTTTCTCTTCACAGAGCTAATTTAGCAGCAGTACTTATCAGTTTTCCTCTTGGACAGATTCTTGTTTGATTAAAAAAAGCTTTTCATCATCAACATTTAGGGCCAGAACCACAATTTAGCCAACAGTCACATACTTAACCAGTTAACCTTACTAGGCTCCAGTTCCCTTACTTACATTTTTTTTAGGAAGGATGAGCAAAAATCTTTTCAAAAGAACAAATAAGTAACTAATAATGTCCCTTTTATTCCTTTCCCTGAACATGAAGTCTATGTTTTGAATGACTTGGCTAATCTATTTGCACAAAGAAATTTATTATAATCTTTCTAATGAATTCAAGCATCAATAATTGCCCACAATCCAATAATTGTTGTTAAAATACTGACTGATGTAATTCTACCCCTAATCATTTATTTGTTTATTCAAGAAATGTTTTATTAAGTTACTGCTGGGAGTTGGGCTTTGTTCTTGGCATTATGGATAGGCGTGAACAAAAGAGTCAATATCCCTGCCCAAGTGGTGAAATCAAGGAATTGTGGTGATTTATCAAGATTAAGTAAGCCCACACAGCAGTATTTGACAATATTTATGTGACTTAATTTAGGTTTTTAAAAAGTTTTGAAATATTTTGGATTTCATACTGTTTACAGGATTAAGGGACCCCTTTCTTTGTAAAAGGGGCCAGTAGACAGAAGATTCTTGAAGATCCCCCCTACCTACAATACCACAATTATCCTGACTACATTAGTTTTCTGGTGTCAGAAATTACCCCATATTTAGCACTTTAATATAACATTGGTGTTTGATCTCACAGTTCTATAGATGAGAAATTTAGCTGATGCAGGTGGGTTTGTCTGGGTTCTTTTCTTAGAGGTTCACAATGCAGAGGTCAAAGGTACCAGCTATCTTGGCTCTTCTTAGATAGTCCAAGAAGAGTCTTCTTACAGGATCATTCACATTATTAGCAGAATCCAGTTCCTTGCAGATGTAAGACTGATGTTCCCATGAGATTCTCAGCACCTTAAAGCTCCTTACCTTCCTTCCATGTAGTTCTCTTCATTATCAAAGGCAGCAGTGGCACATAGACCCCTTTTCGCACTAAAAGTCTGACTTCTGCAGCAATCCAGAAGAAGCACTCCATCTTTCAGGGCCCAAGTACTTAGGGAGCTCACCTGGATAATCACCTATCTTAAAGTCAACCATGCCATGTAAGATAATGCTAACACCAGAATGGGATCTTGTCATCATTGCAAAGATTCTGAGTAAAAGGGTGGGACATATTTAGGGACCATTTTGGAAAATCTGCTTACCTTGCTGAACAATGTAATTTCTGCCTCAATGAATCAGTCAGAGATCTCTGTTTCCTGGCAGGAAGATTTCAGACCCATGCCACAGATAGAGGTTTTAGAATTACATCAGATAAATATATCTGATGGAACTAAGGCCCTTTAAAAGTTCAGGTTGAAATTTGCAGATACTTGTTTTTTTTTATTTTTTTATTTTTATTATTGTGAAAATACTGTACAGAGGGGTTACAATTAAGATACTTGTTTGTTTGGGGTTTTTTTTTGAGACAAATCTAACGTGTTTAAACCAGCTGGCCTCAAACTCAAAATCTTCAATCTGAATGCTGGAATATCATATGCATGCATCACAATGTCCAGCCAGAAAGTATTTTAAGATTATTTTCATATCATTCCTTTTATGTCTTTTCCTTATAAAACATCACCTGTTTAGGAAAGTAAAATATTTAAAACAGATACACTGAGTACTTCAAGTAACTAAACATAAATTTAATTACTTTTACAAATACTATTAAGTTCTTATTTAAAAGAACCAAACCAGTGGCCTTGCATATGCTAGGAAAGGGCTCTACCACTGAGCTACATCTCCAACCCTTGGCTTTTGAGACAGTATCTCACTAGTTTACTAGAATGGGCCCTGAATTTACCATCTTTGCATCTGCTTCCTGAGTGCTGGATTGTGTGGCCACCATGATTGATCTCTGGAATCTTTATGCTTCATCCTGTAGACACAGACTAATAAACAATATAATTTTGTGTATCTTGGACATTGATTAAATTTCAGCATTTCACTATTTCAACAACAGAATATAGATATAACAAGCTTATATCTGAAAAGGAAAACAGTAATTATGCTGCCTATCAGTTTTATGCAGCATTTTAATGTGCTTGGAGCTGGGTAGAGGAGCTGTTAGTTTCATTTAAATTTGTTGAGCTGAATGTTGACTATTTGAGGTGACAGTTCAATTTTCACGAAGTAATGATTACTTAAAATCCTTTTTCTGTACCTCACTACATGAAAAGACACAAAATTGGTATCATGGTGCTGCAATGAAATAATTTCTTATGATAGCAAGGCAGGAAATGTATGATTTTTGAGTTTCAAGAGCATTTATCTTTGGCAGATATATTGTAGACAAATGACTTAAACCGTCAAAATACAACTCATTAAGTACAATTTATTAGCCTACGTATTTTCCTTGAAATTTTCAAGACTAAGTTTATGAGGCAAGTTCCTCTATTCCCTCTAAAACTTAAACTTGTCCAAATATGTTAGACTATCCCTATTGCCACCTGTTTAAGAATCACCCGCAGTAAGTTATTAAAAGTGAAGCTTCATATGAAGGCAGAGACAGGAGGATCATGGTTTGAGTGTAACCTAGGGAAAAGTTAGCAAAGCTCTATCTATCACAGCTGAGTGCGGTGGCATGTCCCTGTGGTCCTAGCTACAATTTAAGGCCAACCTGGACAAGTCTGAAAAATCCACTAAAAGCAAAAACGGAGATATAGCTCAAACATGATGCCTTAAATTTAATCCCAGTACCACAAAAATGGGAAGTCTAACACAGATAGATCGTACCCAGGCAGGAAGCTAGACCCTATTGAAAAACATAATCAAACATATTTATAAAATGATTTCTTTGTTGCTTTGTATGTCCCTCCCCCACCATATAACTCCTGCTTTTCATTGTATTCAATGTTGGTATAATTTGTGGAGGGGAAGGGCAAAAACAAACTGTTTAAATAGGGATACAGGTTGACCCACTGCAACAATGAGATGTACAAGTCGTATTGTTGAAAAATGAACTTTACAACTTTGGCCAGGCGGGGCGGGGGCAGGGTGGGGGCCCCGGAAGATGGGAAGAGATGGGAAGGGGAAACAAAGGAGGAGGTAACAATTACCTTGCCCATGTAATTGTAACCCCTCTGTACGGTATTTACACAATAAAAAATAATAATCAGCAGAAAACAGGGTTGGAGACATTATTATGAATACCTACCTAGCAAGCATGAGACTCAATCCCCCTGTACTTTTTTTTAAAGGAACAATTAGGCAATATATAAGAATAAATAGGAAACAAAAAAATAAAATTATCTGTTTGCAGATAGCATGATCTTATATATAGTAAACACTAAAGACTCGACAACAAATATGAGAACAAATAAACAGACTTAAGATATAAGATAAACATGCAAAACTCAGTGGTAACAATGAACAATACAGAAAAGCCCAGATGATTGTAAAATAGACCACCAAGCTATAGTGAAAGTATGACACTACTGTAAATAACAGCCATATATACTAATGGAAAATAATAGAATCCAGAAATAAAGTCATTCATTTGTGGACTTGATCATCCTGGCATTGTAGAACTGTGATAGCAACTTGGACTTCATATATTTGGATTTGTCTTGTGAGCCAAATCCCATCTTATTTATATCCATATTAACTTTTTTATCCTGTCATTTCCACTAAACATGTGGTTTACATGTGTGCTGGAACACACATACTCACACACTTATAGGAAAAATGGTTGAAGTAGATTGTTCAGTTTCAACAATGAAACGGTAAAAATTATTTTGGGAAGGGGGAGTAGAATAAGGGAGAGGGATAGAGGGTGTGGTTGATCAGGATATATTGTGTACATGCATGAAATGCTGCAATTAACTGTACATAGACAAATGGATACAAAAAATTGTCACACAGACAACACACAACACAGACACATATTATTCACTTTAAAAGGAAAGAAATTCATTTGAGATAAAATGGATGAACCTAGAGGACATTACGCTATAAGAATTAACATAGGCACAAAAAGAAAAATACTGATCCTCACTCAGAGAAGTACAATGATTGTTGTTATAGATAGGAGAGATAGGGGAAGATGGCCATTAAAGTGAGTCAAGTTTCAATCATGCAGGATGAATACTGTTCTAGTCCCTTCTGCTGCTATAACAGAATATTGCACACCATAATTTTTTTTTTTTGGCAATACTGAGGTTTGAACCCAGGCCTTATATTTGCTAGGCAAGTGATCTACCACTTGAGCTATTTCCTCCAGCCTAAAGATTGCATAAATTTTTTAAGAAAATAAATTCATCGGTTCACAATTCGAGAAGCTAGTAAGTCCAAGATCAAGGCACTAACATATTGTACTATTCCATGATAGAAGGTGGAAGGGCAAGAAATGGAAGAGGAGAGATACCATCCCATTACAGAGGGCAGAAGGACAAGACAGAGGAGAGGGTGACAGAGGGGAAAGAGGAGCCATTATGTGGAACCTAAGTTCCACAGTAACAGCATTCATTTGTTCAAGAGAGCAGAGCCTAGGCCTAATCACCTCGTAAAAGTCTCATTTCTTAATAATGTTACAATGATGATTAAGTTCGTGACATGTGGAGTATGAGTGGACACATTCAAATCACAGCAAATATGTTCTTGAGATCTAACTTATAGCATGGTGACTATAGTTAATAATACCGTATTATATGCTTGACATTTGCTAAGAAACTAGGTCATAAATTTTCTCACCACAAAAACAGGGAATTAAGTTAGGTGATGGATATGTTAATTAGATTGATTGTGGTAATCCATTTATAGGTGTGAATACATTTCAAAACATCACATTATATACCTTAAATCTATATAATTGTATCTGTCAATTATACTTCAATAAATTATACTCCAATAAAGCTGAGGAGTAAAAAAAAAAGAATGCAAATGGTATAATAGATATGATTCTCAGCCAGGTGCTGTAGCACACCTAGAATCATAGCTACTCAGAAGGCTGGAGATCTAAGGATCACAGTTCAATCCCAGTCCTGGCAGGTAAGCCCTATCTCCAATTAACTAACAAAAAGCTGGAAATGGAGATAGGGCTCAAGGCAGGTGAGCCTTGAGCAAAAATGCTAATGGACCTAAGGGACAGCAGCACTCAGATCCAGATCTCAAGCCCCATTACCTGTACCAAAGAGGGAAAAACGGTATGACTGCATAATTCCTCTGCCTAAAAATTGGGAGAAAGTCCCTACTCTACTAGAAATCATGTACCCATCTATTAAAAGTACGTAACACAGTCTCTGGTACCCAGCAATGCTCATTAAGTTAGATTTATTAAAATACACCGGAAAAATCTTTTTTGCATATGTTCTCATTTTTCTCCCCAACATCCAATCAAGGAAACTAAGTCAAAGAGTGATTTTTACCAGTTAACTAGTAAAACATAAAAAAGCATGCCAAAGTTAGCTAAAAATTGGAAGAGATGGAACTGAAGCCAATTTTCTTGGCTTATAATTTTATTCTTTCCAATACTAGAAGTTGAAGAAAAAAGTAAAAGGCATCTTTCCTAACACTGAAGAAAAATGTTCATGCTTTTATACAGGTTATTTCATTTCCTGCACTAGATCAAAATATTAAGATAAGAACAAATGACATTATTTGATTATCGGTGTGCCTTGAATGCACATGTAAAAACAGGAGGTATTCAACCAACTGACTAGGTTGAGGGTGAATCAAAACAAGGAAAAACATTCCTATAAGTGTGTGAGTATGTGTGTTCCAGTACGCATGTAAACCAAGTGTTTAGCTGAAATGACAGGATAAAAAAGTTAATATGGACATAAACAAGATGAGATTTGACTCACAAGACAAAGCAAAATATATGAAGTCCAAGTTGCTATCACAGTTCACAGGAATGTTTTGGATTCCTTCTAAACATCATACATTACTACATTCACATTTCATGCCAGAATACAATAGCAAATACCTTCCCTAAAACTCACATCATGAGCCAGAATTATATCACATGTCTGCCTCTGACTACAGGAAAGCCCAAAGGGGAAAGATAAATGAACTTATCACCATTTGAAATTAACTCAGTGTTCTCTTAATAGAAAGCATATATAGCAATTCCTGCTGTCCTGATGTATTTTGAAGTCTTCAGCTACCTTAGAATACACCGGCTATTTAACACTAAAGAATATTTAAAATAGTTATACCATGATTTTTTTCTTCATGTATTTTTATTGTTATAAAGGAGATACACAATGGGGTTATAGTTACATAAGTCAGATAGAGAGTACATTAATTTTTGAACAATCACCCCTTCCCTCACTCTCTCCCAGTTTTACCCTTCTGTCCCCATCCACAAGTTGTATAGTTCATTTTCAACATAGTGTCTAGTTGCATTTGTTCACCCTTTGTCCCTCCATTTCTCTGCCCTTCTTACACTCCCAAAGACAGATAAATGAACAAACAAGACACAAAGAAAAAAAAGCAACCAAGAAAAAACCTCATTTCCATTTCCTGGGGTTTATTTCGATAATAATAATAATTATTATTATTATTTTTGCCAGTCCTGGATTTGAACTCAGGGCTTGGGCACTGTCCCTGAGCTGCTTTAGCTCAAAGCTAGCAGTCTACCACTTGAGCCACAGCACTACTTTCAGCTTTTTCTGTTCATGTAGTACTGAGGAATGGAACCCAGGGCTTCACACATGCTAGGCAAGCCCTCTACCACTAAGCCACTCCCAGCCCTAGATAAATATTATTTTATGTGATCAGATGAACATAGGTATTGTGCTTTTGTGTTCCTCTCTTAAGAATATCCTCCTTTGGCCTCACCATATGTAAATGCTTAGAGATCTGTATAATTTATCATGTCTCAGTATATATATTTTATTATCCAATGTGTTTACTTGTATTTATAGACACATTCTAGTGACCACAAATGAGGGAAACCATGCTACCTATGTTGCTCTGGCTCTGGCTTACTTCATTTAATGTAATTTTTCCAACTCTTTCCATTTCATAGGATGATTTTAATGAACTACTTATTAGTTCATTGTTGTTTTATCTCTCATAAGAAACAAGTATAAGGGCTGGGAAGGTGGCTCAGTGGTAGAGCGCTTGCCTTGCATGCTTGAGGCCCTGGGTTCGATTCCTCAGCACCACATAAGCAAAAAGAAAAAAAAAGCCGGAAGTGGCGCTGTGGCTCAAAGTGGTAGAGTGCTAGCCTTGAGCTGAAGAGCTGAGGGACAGCGCCCAGGCCCAGAGTTCAGGCCCCACGACCAGACCCCCCCCCCAAAAAAAAAGAAACAAGTATAAAATTGTAGTTAGTATTTAGTAGCTATCAACAAATCCAAGTAAGAATATTGGAGAATTTCTAATATGGTCTTCCTAGTTATTTATAAATTAAATAAAATCAACAAAATTTAATTTTGTTCTCACAATAGGTCAGAGTCCAAGTGCTCAGAAGCTACATGTGATTAGTAGTAGTATAAATATGGAACATTTCCACCTTTACAGAAAGTTCTGTTAAAAGCACTATTGTATAAGATCAAGACTTAAGAATCAAGACTTTTCCCCAATGCTATGTATGACCTAAGCATGGGAGTGAGTGTAGTCAATCAGAATATTTTTCGAATTCCTCTTTGGAAATGTTTTTAAGGCTCCTTTACATTACCTTCAGGTAACATCTTGTTTCATTTCTTTTGAGCTTATTGAGTGCTCACCAGCATAGTTCAAGTTCCCTCAATAGCACACTCCTGTGCTATTTATTGGGAAGGATTCAAGGAGTAATTAATTCAGTTTGATGCTTTCTCTCTATGCCATGACTTTATGAGGTGCACAAATGACTAAGATGCAAGGTGATGGGTGTATAGAATGTAAGTATAATGATTACCACAATTTGTTCTGGGAGAAGAAAGAAAAAGTGATTCTAATTAGGACATTATGAAAATGCCTTCTTTGCAAAGAGTTCAGATGAATGCCATACTAGGGGGTTCAGATTTTTATTATAAAGGATTTACAACACTATTGAAATACAAAAGTTTTGCCAGTACAAAAGACTGGCAAATAATTATATACTTTGAGGAGGTCATTCTGATTGCAATTAGAGCAAGTAAGAAACTGAAGGCAAGACTTGTTAGCAGGCTAAGGATAAAGCCTGGGTTAGAGATTTTGCAAGCTCTGATGAAGTCAGTGACAATGAAGTTCAAGAGATGTGATCAAAGTACATTATATCCATGTCTACAAAGGTTATACTAAAGCTCATTATTTTGTACAGTTAATATATGATAAGAAACTAGTAAAAATATAAAACTTGATGATTATTTTTTCTTTAATCTTGGCATTATATAATGTTGGATAATTTGTTTAAAATTAACCCTCTAAGGACAAAAGATTTATCATATCACTGAATGTACTCTAAGGATTAGTTCCACAGTTTCAGCATTGTTTCAGTGGGTTCTGTTTTTATTAAAACATAGTCAGAAATAGTGTGTTTATATATGTATGTGTAAATAGATAGTTATAGGAAATTTTGTAAAAGTACAGACCAAATTTTAGTAAACATCTACAGTTAAGCAGGACTTAGTATTTATTTGCTTCATTTTGCTAATTCATATTTTCTAATTTTTGTAACAATATATTGCCTTTTAATAAAGAAAAGTTATCTTTCAAAGAGGCATTTGAAAAAGTCACAATGGGGGCTGGAAAGGTGGCTCAGTGGTTAAAAGCGCTTGCCTTGCATGCCTGAGGCCCTGGGTTCGATTCCTGAGTACCACATAAGCAAAAAGAAAGAAGCCGGAAGTGGCGCTGTGGCTCAAGTGGTAGAGCGCCAGCCTTGAGCTGAAGAGCTGAGAGACAGCGTCCAGGCCTAGAGTTCAGGCCCCATGACCGGACCCAAAAAAAAAAAAAAGTCACAATCATATATAAGGAAGAATTCATCAATGTTAACATGGTTAAAGTACTTTCCTAAATTTACTACTCTAGGACAACAATACTCAACTGGGGACAAAGATGTTTTCTTAAAAATAAGTTAAACTTTTTCATAATAATAATTATAACCATTCTTAATTGACCTGTGAAAACCTACTTTGTTGTTGCTCACTACATTAGTATTACTTTATGTAATTAAAATAGAAGATGTCTATAATTTAGACTTTGCATGAACTTGCAATTCAGTCCTTCATTTTCTTCTATGGAGATAAAGAACTCTTTAAGCCCTGCTCCACCTCCCAGACCCCAATTCCCCATAAGTATTTCACCGTCCTAACTCCTGATTAATTACTGAGCTCAAGTTTCCCATCTGGACTTCAGAAGGTGGAGAACTTCACCTGCTTAATTTCCACATTTTTTCAAGGCTAATGAATTTATGCATGGATGCTACCCTTGACATAGCAGACAAGCATCTCCACACCTTTGCACAGAACAGCCAGAGCTGTTCCACCACCATCTTTTCCCTCTCTGGGTCCTCAAAAGCTGACAGGTAGCAGTGGAGAATGTCTTTCAAGCCCAGGAGTTTCCCTAAAGCAATCACATTATAGCTTTCCTATTGTCCCCATGCCTACCCTCCACTCCTCACCTTAGAATTCTTATACAAAAAGGGTGTAAAGAAATAGCAATATTCCTAATAAGTAAAAAAGAAATCCCTTATCTTTGATATAAAACTGACAGATGAAATAATAGGTGGACTTGTTTCAAAATGTATTATCTACTCTGGTGCAGTAGCACAAAGCAACATTTCCTACTTTGTTTGTTTTGCCAATATTTAAGCATTTTGTTCTGTTGAATGTGACTACATGTACAGACATTCTTTTATTTAGTCTCACACAGGAAAAGTTAAACCATAAGGCCTGTAACCCAAGTGGATTCTTATCCAAGCCTTATTTTATATTTAGCAAATCAAATCTATTTGAAAATAATAGGAAAGAGATTACCTTTCCCTTAGTATTTGCTTTGTCAACCTAGACTTAGCAGCACAATATATGTTGAAATGTATTTCAGAACTAACGTTGTTGTTGTCCTACATTAGTAATACTTCATGTAATTAAAATAGAAGATATCTATACTTTAGATTTTCCATTAATAAATAAAGGCGTCACTGTATAATATCTGAGTTGTTGTTTTAACCATGATCAGCATGTTGATCTGCTAAAAGGCAAAAATAATTGCATGCTGCTCTCCATGGAATATTTTTCTAGAGGTTTAAGAAGGAAAGTTGTTGTTGGTGGTGGGGAAGCAGGAAAAAAGAGAATATTCCAAATGAATGTCTGTGTGCATCATTTCCTTCCTTTGTGTATGACACTTCCCATACCATTTATTAATTAACAAGGGAACAGGTAGAGATATCAACTATATCAAAACTATAAAGCCTTTCCTCATAAATGAGTGTCAGAATGTACCATTTTGAAGGTAATATGGCACACGAGCTATCACATTCATTGTATTGTTTGCTTCAGATCTGCTTGTTACAAATTCTGGGTTTGCAAAACATGAAGTCCCATTTCATGAAGAACTGTTATGCTAATAACTGAATTACATAAAACCAAAACAAAAAAAATCATCTCTGGGTATATCGCAGAGGTATTGTTGGTTCTTGTAGTTGGACCCGAGTATTTTTTTTAATAAAAAAAAAGTCACAGAAGGGTGAATAAAGCAGTAACATCTCACCTAAAAAATCCAAAGACCTGAACGTCGAGAAATTTTCTATTTTAAGTAAGCAGTACAGCTCATTCTTACGCTCTCGTTCCCCTTGGATCAGCAGGTGTCTCTGCCACTCCAGTAGACTGCAAAGAGGAAGAGGGGGCGATAAGAAAGGAGAGGAAATTGTCTACGTATTTTGGCGGTGGAGGTGGGGGGTATTTTAATATCATGATTTCAAATGTCCTTATAATGATCTGCTATTAAGGATTATGCGGCAGAATTTGGGGATGTCCATCTGTGACTTATAAACGGAAAGGAACAAGGATCGGAGGCAGCCCAAGGATGGGGGAAGAGAGAAATGTAGGCGCCTGGGGACGGGAAGG
This sequence comes from Dipodomys ordii, assembly GCF_000151885.1. NCBI lineage: Eukaryota > Metazoa > Chordata > Mammalia > Rodentia > Heteromyidae > Dipodomys > Dipodomys ordii. The sequence goes on from NW_012267404.1 coordinate 516,399, forward strand.
GAGAGGCGGATTTGGCAGTCACAAGAGGGATGAGAGGAACAGAAATGGAAAGTGTGGCCTGGCTGTCCCGGCAGTGCGTGTGTGTGTGTGTGTGTGTGTCTGTCGGTCGGTCGGTCTGTCTGTGTGGTGGGGGACGCAAATCTCTCCCCCCTGAGGCTGCTGGAGCACCTAGGAACGGGGAGGAGGGTGGGCCGGGAAAGAAGGGCAGGCGGCAGCCCCTAGGAACAGGGCTTCGAGGGCAGTGGGGAGGAAACAGCCGCGGGCCACCAGCCCAGTCCCCTGAGCACCTGAGGCCGGGGACATCCGAGAACGGTGGACCGTGCCTCGCGTCGCTCCACAGGTGCCGCTGGGGCGCTCCGTATCCCCGCCCGACCTCCGCAGGCCTCGCCGGGTCGCCCGGTGCGCGGCCCCGGGGCGGGGTCCCCTCCTCAGCAGCTCAGGCGGCAACATGGCGGCAGGGCGTGCACCTTCGGCGAGCCCTGGGGATAGACGTGGTGGCGGCGACCCGCGGCTCTGACGGACAGTGGGCGAGACCTGGCCAGGGGAGGCCTGGGCTGGACGGCGGCGGGAGCG
>NW_012267404.1:517527-548349 GCF_000151885.1 Dipodomys ordii
ACGTCGGGAAGTGGGGGTGGGCATCCGGGTACCCGCGCCTCCTCCAGGGCTCCCTCGGGGAATGCACCCCGGCCGCCCTTTCCGGGGACGGAATGCACGGAGTTGAGCTTCGTGGACGGCCCTAGATACTTGGCGGGGGGGGGGATCCGCTGACGGTTCGGTGGGGTTGAGCTCCGGCCCCCCTCCCTGCACCCCACCCCGTACCTCGCGGAGGCAGCCGCCCGCCACTCGGGACCGGCGTCCTGTCGGGTGAGCGCAGGTAGCACCGGGGCGGGCGGGAGTGGGTTTCCCACCGAGGTTGCCCGCCCGCCCTGGGCGCCGAGATCGCGCGTGGCTGCGCCCTGCGTTCCCTTCCCCCTTCCCCGGGAACTGGCTCTGCCTGGAGTGCCCACCGGATGGTGACCTCTCCGGGGCCGTCAGGGTGGTGGGAGGTAAGTGCATCCGTGATGCTCTTGGTCTTCTTTTTCTCAATCATTTTTCCTACAGAGCATTGTGACTTAGGGGAGTGAGAAGCTTTTTTGAACCTTTTATTGAAACTCTTTTTAAGTTATCTAAGCTGGATAGAGATGATTTCCCAACTGCCTTTTGGTTAGATTATTTAGAAAGTGCTGTCAGCCCTCAAACTACAGATTGCCAGATGATGTCATGGGACACCCTCCCTCCCTCCTTCACTCCCCTCCCCCCTTCCCTCCTTCCCTTTCCACTGTTTGTACTGGTGGTTATGATTCTGGTTACTTTGGAATATAATAAGGAAAAAGAAATTAAGCCCTGATTTTGAGGTTTTTTTGTTGAACATAATATTTAAAAATTTTCTGGAAGTTTGCTTCGATGTATTTAAAGATCATGACTTGCCGTGCACGACGAAATAGTAAAAGTTTAGGGACTATTATTCATCTTAAAATTCCTACTTGCAATTAGTTGCTTAAAACCTCCCTCCGAAATGACTAAGAAATAACTAAAATAGCTTACTCCTCTTTAAAGAATTAGTATTGGAATAACATTTTGAGTAATGTTTCTCAAAAATATGTGAGGTCTGTGACAACTTGAAATTGTTTTTTAAAAACCAATGGACCCCGATGGCACACATTAAAAAATTTAGCTACAATCGATTGGTAAATTGGAACTGAAGAGGGATTACTTTGGGAGATGCTTTGAAGGAATTTGTTACCCAACTGTTTGTAGATCTGGTTCCTTCTGTTGTTACCCTAGGTTTTTAGAGTTTATTATATAGAACGGCCTTACTTCATATTTTTAAGGTGGCTGTTTCAAAAAAAAGTAAATATACGTGCTAACAGACACAGTTACATGAATGGGCTTAGTTTTTGAAGCAAGCATTCCCCCCACCAAATCTATATATATCTCAGTGTGTAACTAAAATGGAAGGTTTAAACTAAAATTTTTCAGAAATTGGTGCATTGTGTAGGTCTAACATCTGTTATCTGAAGCCTGTGGGCTTTGAAATTTCAAATTTTTCAGGTTTTGTGAAAGTAAACTGTACACATATCTTATATAATACCTACAATGATGTATGTGTCAGACCATTCCCCATAATCCAGCATGTTTAAAATTGCAAAACAATATATGTGTGTTTATGGTAACCTAAAAAAATCAGCCCCATATTTCAAGTCTTCCACTGAATGAGTTGCAAAACATTTTCTGTTTGAAGAATTTATATGATTTGGAATTGTAAATAAAGAATTGTGGATTTATAATTCTTGTTAAAAAGAAAAGGATTCAGAAAAACTTTTTTAAATCTTGAATTAAACTTTGAAAAGACAAAATAGGATAAGGTTGAATGGAAAAACTTGTGATTCCAAAGTGCCTACATGGTCTTTGAACATTGATACCATGTCTGTAGGTGTGTGTGTCTGTGTGTGTGTCTGTGTATGCATGTGTGCATGTGTGTATGTATGTATGCTATCAGAGAGATTTTCAAAATTCTGAGCTATAGCAATGAAAAGTCCATGTCAAAAAAGTATATGCTTAGTTCTTCCAGGGAGCAAGAAAGCAGGAGAACTATGATGATGAGTTTACCAGGGTGAGGAAGGCCTTGGTATATTGGAGGGGTTGTCATGTTGATGGAATAGAGTGGTCAAGGAGAGATCTATGTGGCCTATCAATTGTTTTTCAGCCTCCTCATGGATTAACTAGAACTCCCAGATGTTTCTTTAGGAACCTAATTGTGATCCATAACTTTTCCTTTGAGCCATTTCAGTGATTCTTCCTTTTTGTACCAGTTAGTAGCTTTATCTCTAGGTTAAGTATGACTCAATTCAAGTGATGCTGCAATAGTGGCTTTTTCAAAGTTCTATCAGTTGGGTGCTGGTGGTTCATGTTTGTAATCTTAGCTACTGAGGAGGCTGAAATCTAAGGATCATAGTTCAAAACCTCCCAGGACAGGAAAGTCCATCTCCAATTCACTACCAGAAAACCAGAAGTGGTGCTGTGGCTCAAAATGGTAGAGCACTAGCCTTGAGTGAAAAAGCTCAAGGACAGTGCTCAGGTCCTGAGTTCAAATGCCATGACCCACAAAAAAAAAAAAAGAAGTTACTGTATCATCTATATGAGAGTGTGAAAGTAATTTAGAGTGATAGCTCATGAAAATAAACAGGAGATCAGATTATGATGACCCTAATAAAAGTTGACAAGTTTACACTATCTCTGAGAGGTTAAAGAAAGGCACAGGCCTGGAAGGAGAATACTGGGAAGGGAAGCTTTCACATGATACATTCTAAGTGTGAAGGAAGACCATTTCTATCCAAAGAGGTTCCAGTCAGGTCTCAAAAGTGACTGACCAGAGTTCTTTTGGTGATATGTTAGGTCCTGATTCCCACATCTCACCATAAGTCACAGGTTTTCAAGTGATGCACAGTAAAATCTCCTGGTAACTTGAAATTTCATGAACCAGACAGGGAAATGATTTTTTTTAATTTTCCAATAAAGCTAAGATTGAAAATTTGATGCTTTCTGTGCTGAACTAGAAGCTCTTTGGGGCCAGATGCAGGAGTCTTTTTTTTTTTTTTTTCTTCAGTCTCGGGGCTTGAATTCAGAGCCTGGGTGCAATCCCTGAGTTTTTGCTCAAGGCTAGCATTCTTCAGCATGAGTCACAGCTCCACTTTTGGCTCTTTAGTGGTTAATTGGAGATAAGAGTCTCATGGACTTTCCTGCCTGGACTGGCATCGAACCATGATCCTCATATCTCAGCCTCCTGAGTAGCTAGGATTACAAGCATGAACCACCAGTGCCTGCAACTTGGGAGTCTATTTTTAACCTCAGTCCTATCCCAAGTCTACTTCACACATGGAGCAGCACTTGAAAAGGATTGGAGAAGGTACAGTTTAAATGAATGAATCACAGTAGAAATCAGTTATGGTTGAGAATTGAAGAAATGGCTGCTAAAGTAGTTCTAGTTAGAGATGCTCAAGAAGCCCTCTGAGGACTATAAGTGACAATCAACTGCTGTCGTGTAGAATAAAGAATTTAAAGGAGGACAGTACAAATTATGGGAATATTAAACTTACTAAGGTCTATAGGTTGGAGTAGAGAATCTTATAAATTTGTTAAATATTAGGAGAAAAGTGGTGAGGAAAGAGTGAATGCCCAAAGTGGGGCAGAATTTATAGAGACAAGAAAAGGATGAGTTTGGCTGCTTCTGTATTTAATCAGGTAAACAGAAAAGATATTCTGCATGGGATAGAGTACCAAGGAATGAAGTGGGTTTCAGAAAAAGCTAGAATTTATATGTCAGGGATGTGAAAAGAAATGCAAGAAGTCAGTTTAAATATTTTTATGTGTATGTTGTGTATATGCTTTATGCTTATATATGCAACCACTAAGCTACACCCAGCCCTATTTTAGATTTTTTAAAATTTTTTGTTTTTATTTTTGTTTTCCCCCTATTTTAGAATTTTAAAAGAGGTATGTGCACACACAGAAGGTCAGGAAATGGGGAGGGAAAGTGGGAGAAAAATGAGGGAAGGGGTAACAAGTTTGATAAGAAATGTACTCACTACCTTACTTATGAAACTGTAACCCCTCTGTACATTACCTTGACATTAAAATTAAATTGGAAAAATTTTTTTAAATGAAGGTGAAGAGGAATTTGAAGGAAGGCAGAAAGTGTATTGGAGTATTTGATGAGCAGTCTATAACAAAAGTGAAAACTCTGTGCACTTTTTGTCACATATGTATATAAGGAGTTAATGGAGCATCTTTACCAAAATGCAACTGCTAATTATTGGAATTTGTTATGTTTAATAATTGAACATCTGTCATCGCACTAGATGCTACAGAAACAAAACAAAACAAAAAGCAAGATTTTAAAAACTAGATCCCTGCCTCAGAGGATGCAGAACTAATGCATGAAAAACAAAGCAATAAGTGAAAGCTGCCACTAACTATAGAAACAGTTTACATTATAGGAGATCAGAGAAAGGAGATTAGTGTGTGCAGAACTGTGAAGAAAGGCCTTGAAGTAGAAGTAATTATTTTAGCTGACTGGCCATTGAAGGATGATAGGATTTGGATAGGCAAAAGAAAATGAATACAATAATCCCATGGGGAAAAAACAACAGGAACAAGACTGAAAGGGAAAAATTAGGGAGCAATAAACCTAGCCCAATGAAAGCCTGCTGGGAACTTGTGGGAGGTAAGCAAGATTGCTTGTGGTTGGAACCAGATCACTAAAGCAGAGAAGTTGGGCACTTTCCCCCCATGGTTAATGGGAAGCCATTGGAACTCCTTGAATAGAGGAACAACATAATGAAATCAGTGGTAGTATATAGCTAAACTGGAGGAGAGAAGAAGAAGAAAGTGAAGGAAAGAGCTTTGTAATTTATGCCTGAGGTGTTAAGTTTATTCACTAGAGTGGTGAAGTAATGGAAGAATCCACATAATATAGAACCTATCTGGATAACAGAAGTGAATGAGAAGGAAAATTAGTGAAGAAAAAGGACTCAGGTATTTGACACGGTTTCTTGGAGAAGAAAATTTACATAAAATGGCAGTCTAGCCAAAGGGATTTCAGGGGTGCATATGTGTAAACTTATCCTGACTAGTTGTGTTTAGAACAATCTTGTATATGGAAAATCTGTGTTCTTCATTCATTGTTACAAGCAAGAGTCAAGATGAGAAAGAATGAACATTATGATGGTGAATATCTTAAGTAATTTAATAAATGATGTATTTGTTTATGTATATGTGTATATGTATAATAATATGTGTATGTGTATAATAATAAATAATATGTATATATGTATAATAATAAATAATAGCTATTGAGTACCTACCTTGTGCTGAGGATTTCCTAGGTATTCTGCCACTTAGTGAGTTAATGGAAAAAATGGTGAAATGGCTAGTAAAGGACAGAGATTGTTTGTAATCAAGATGCTCCAATTAAAAAACTCCTGCCTTTTCCCTTACTCTGAACAAGAGTATTCTGAATATCTTGGTTATTAGAGAATGTCATCCAGCAACAAATTTGTTCAAAAAGTTGTTACCAGAATTAGCGCTACTGTGGAAGAGAAGATGTGTTCTAGAATGTCTGCTCGTTTTAATGTTATAGTGTGGAGGTGTAATTAAATTTTATGTGAAGTAAAGCAGTCTGACACAGCAAAAGCCATCAGAGTTTTAAGAGATTAAAAAAAAAAAGGAGGACTAGCTGGACACAGGTGGCTCATGCCTGTAATCCTAGCTACTCAGGAGGCTGAGATCTGAGGGTCGAGGTTCAAAGCCAGCCTGGGCAGGAAAGTCCGTGAGATTCTTTATCTCCAATAAACCACTAGAAAAACAGAAGTGGTGCTGTGGCTCAAGCGGTAGAGTGCTCGCCTTGAGCTAAAAAACGCAAGGACAGCACCCAAGCCCAGGGTTCAAGCCCCACGATTGACCAAAAAAAAAAAAGGACTATCACTATATGAATGCATACTCTGAGTGTCTGATTTTGAGTTGATTGTGAAGTCTGTCAGCATTGTTGTTTTTAAGCTATAACCATAATGCATCTGTCTGCTCATTTTTGGATTTACAATTAATCTAGAATGTTAGAACACACATTGACTGTTCGACAACTGGAGAAAAGTAGCCATTAACATTGTTAACCAGGGAACCTTTAATAATATCAAATATAGGCTGGTGTGATAGAAGCCTGTAATCCCAGCTACTTGGTGGTGGTGATCTGAAGGATTACAGTTCAGGGCTTGAGAACTCTATGTTAACCTGTGATTAGTTGCTGTTACTTGTGCCTGTCATCCCAGCTTCATGGGGAAACACATGCAGGATCATGACCCAGGCTTGCCTGGACATAAAGCCAGACCCTATCTTAAAAGTACTCAATGGGAAAAGAGCTGATGGATTGCCTCAAGTAGTAGAGCATCTGCTTGGCAAATGAGAGCCCCAGAGTTCAAACCCCAGTACCACACACATGCGCGCACACATACACACACACACACACACACACACACACACACACATATGTCAGCTATGATACTGTTATTTATAACTATTGTCCATAAAATGGGGGAAATAATACTAGGACCTATCTCATAGAATCGATATGAAATGTCAATTAATATATGTAAAGGATTCAGGAAAAAGTCCTATACATAGTAACCAATTGTAAGATTATATTATTGTTGTTTAAAAACAAACATCTATTGCTGAAAAGCTCTTGGTAAATCAGCTAGCTTTTCTACTCCTGTCCTGTGATTTTGGTACTTTTCTTCATAGCCTTTCCTGTCAAGTCTCAGGTTTTGTATGTATTGCCTTTATCAACTCATCTCTCTCCCAGTCCACATACACAACTAAGAGATGTCATGTGCTCTGAACTCTTTACAACTGTTATATATCTAGGGTCATATGAATTTCTTTTCTCTTTTCTTCTCTCCTCCCCTCTCCCCCTTTTTCTTTTTGGTAGTACTAAAGCTCAGGGCCATGTCTTTACTAGGCAAGTACTCTTACTACTTGAGCCACTCCTCTAGCCCTATGAATTTCTTTTTACAGAGAGAAAAAATAGCTTTAAAAGGTTTCTAGCTACTAAAGTAGCAACTTCTTTTGGCATTGAGTTTGAAAATTGACTTGCTTATTTTTGGAGTTAAGAAGAGAAAGATCTGCAGTGGATAAATGAAGCATGTGGATGTGACAAAACTATGGGAAACTGGTTTCCTCTGTGTGTGTGTGTGTGTGTGTGTGTGTGTGTTATATGTTTTATTTTCACTTTCTCCCCTCCTACCGTAAACATTATGGTTGACTCTAGGGTGAAGAATCTCTTCTGGTGTGGGTAATGTTATTCTGAGAAGCCTTATACAAATAGCTAGTTGTTATTAGTTAATGTTTGTATCTTGAAGAAGATATCTGTGTGATATTTTAGTAGACAGCCAAAAATATTTTTGGAGCAAATATAATTAAATATGCCTCTAAAATTTAAAAAAAGTTGAAATTTTGCTAAGTTAGCTGAATTAAAAAGTTGAGGCTTGTCATCAAAATATACTTGGTTTTGATTTAGATGTTTCTGTTAAAGAACAACAAAACTAATTAGTTGAAGGATTTTACCTATCAAAGCATATACTCTACAAGTATAGTTGCATCTTTTTTTGTGTGTGTTGGAAAATAAATGAAAAGGATCTCTGGTGTCACTTTACCTCCTGGTGGTAAAGGAACCTGAGTGTCCTGTGCTTCAGGACTAATGTTTGTAGGAGTAATTGAGGGTTATCTCTGATCAATTTCATGGTGATTTTGGGTGACAGATTTTTATTTCAAAATCCACATCTTTATTTCTTAGTGTCCCTTGAAACACAAGGCTTTTATTATATAAAGAAAGCAATCCTATTTAGGCTACTGGTATTAGTTTGGAAAGAAGTTCACACCTTAAATATAGCTGACTTTTCACATCTTAATAGAATGATGTAAAGTTAACACTTCTGATTGTATTACCTAGCATCCTAATAAGGAACTGGGAAAAAAAACTTAAAAAGAGAGAATATCCAATAACAAGATTTAAAATTAGTATCTTTTATAGACTGTATATACAGTTGAGGCCTTATAGCCCAGACAGATAGTTTAGATCAGTTTATTTTAGAAGTTGGTAAACTATATTAAAGTAGACTCTATTTTTTACTTAAAACACACAGCCAGAATGGTGATGCATGCCTGTAATTCTAGCTTATCAGGAAGTTGAACCAGGAGAATTATGAATTTGAGGACCTCCTGGCAAAGGTAACAACAAGACCGTGCTTATAAACAACAACAACAAAAAATGGCTAGGGCATAATTCAAGTGGCAGGGTGCTAGCCGGGCGTTGGTGGCTCACGCCTGTAATCCTAGCTACTCAGGAGGCTGAGATCTGAGGATCGCGGTTCAAAGCCAGCCCGGGCAGGAGAGACCGTGAGACTCCTATCTCCAATAAACCACCAGAAAAAAACCAGAAGTGGCGCTGTAGCTCAAGTGGTAGAGCACTCGCCTTGAGCTGAAGAGCTGAGGGACAGTGCCCAGGCCCAGAGTTCAAGCCCCACGACCGACAAAAAAAAAAAAGTGGCAGGGTGCTTACTCAACAAGCAAAAGGCCCTCAATTCAATCTCTAATTTCACACACACACACACACACACAGATCTATTTGTTTACTAGTCTTTTCACATGATAGCCTTTGCTCAGTATCTCAAAAAGCCACTTATTATTTTGAAAAAGTATTTTTATATGCATCATAAGTAGTCTGCACATTCATTGGGACTTAAAGGATAGATTTTGTACACATAAAAATTCAACTTAAAATATTTTATTACATAGACTCTAAGGGAGATACAATAACTTTAAAGTGTTTTGTTGTTTCATGATAAAATAGACCCAGCCATTTTTCCTTTATCAAGAATTTGGTTAGCATTGGGCACCGGTGGCTTTATGCCTATAATCCTAGCTACTCAGGAGGCTGAGATCTGAGGGTCATGGTTCAAAGCCAGCACTGGCAGGAACATCTGTGAGACTCTTATCTCCAGTAAACCTCTAGAAAACCAGAAGTGGCGCTGTGGCTCAAGTGGTAGAGCGCTCACCTTGAGCTGATGAGCTGAGGGACAGCGCCCAGGCACAGAGTTCAAGCCCCAAGACTGACAAGAAAAAAAAAAAAAGAATTTGGTTAGCATGTGAACAAATGTTTATCTTTACCGGATTCTTACTAGCCTAGACATTCAAAACAAAAATGATCATAGAGGACTATGAATGTCCTGCTTATTGACATCTGAAAAATACTTTTTAGTAGAAATTCAATTCAGATATGATCTATTTCTTTTTTTTTTTGGAGTCCAGTCGTGGGGCCTGAACTCTGGGCCTGGGCGCTGTCCCTCAGCTCTTCAACTCAAGGCTAGCGCTCTACCACTTTAGCCACAGTGCCACTTCCAGCTTTTTTCTTTTTGCTTATGTGGTGCTGAGGAATCGAACCCAGGGCCTCAGGCATGCAAGGCAAGCGCTCTACCACTGAGCCACCTTCCCAGCCCATAATCTATTTCTTAATAAAAGTTGAAAGTAGGAACTCATGTATTTGAATAAAATGTAAATAATGTTGAAATTTTAAAATTATTTTTATGAGCATCACAAGTACTCAGTATTTAGTTTTTGAAAGTATTCTATATAGTAACCTTACATAGACTCTGTGTATTTCTATAGTCAGTAGACTATTATGATCTGTTAGGTACTAATGAAATACAATTTTTGGTTAGTTATTATAATAACACAAAATAAAATTATTCTTTTTTGCAGCAGTAAATTAAAGTTTAATAAATTCAAGTTACCCTCTGCCTAGATTAAAATTTATTATTTCTCTCAATGAATTCTTAAAGTGTTTTCTCCCTGGGCTTTATATTTGTACTTTCCTTTTCAATCTGTAACAGCTGGTTGGGGATCCTGCTACTCTCTATTCTTCAACATATCAGCCCACTGTTGTAGGCTGGCCGCATTCCAAGACTTCATCTCTAGGGTGGTTCTTCTGAAAGACTCACAGATAACACTCCCAAAACTGAGCAGAAAACAAATACACTATATGTGATAGATCTAAGTCATGAAGAGTTGTAAAGTGGTATCTTTTAACCTTTAATTTGCCATGAAGTTTGATGCCATATTAATACTCAGTGGACTTTTTTCTTATCTCATATTTAGTCAGTTTGTCTTTGCACAGCATGCTGTCCTGTTTTGTTTTTGTTTATGCATAGCATGCTGTTTCTGTGTTTTTGTCATGAAAGTACTAGGTTAACTTTTCTACAAGTTGAGTTGGAGAAGTTGTTGTTTTGAGAGTTTGCTTTTATTAATCTGTCAACCTATTAAAATGTCCATGATCAATTTCATGTCATCTTAAATAACCAAGAACACAATCATTTTACAAACAACAGACATATTAAATCAAGGAATTTTTTTCTTACTGTTAAAGCTTCTCTGATTACAAGAAACAGAAAATCAGTCAATTTATGCCTCTTTTTAGCAGAAGAGTTTATTAGAATGTAGACAGATTAGAATAAGAAATTAAATGGGAGCTGAAACTGGCTGATGTCTTTGCCTCTGCTATTCTCTTGCTCTTAGCTGTTCAGTCTTTCATATTCCTCAACTAAAATCTGGAAAGACCACCATTGCTTAACTTACTAAGCAGTATCAATGCCCTTCATTCATACGGGACTAATACATGACCTTCCCACCTACAGATAAACTGCCTTTTGCCCATCTCTTACTAAAGCAATCATTCACTTTTTATGTCCTTTGTCATCTTACACCATATAGCTTTGTCCTTATATTAGTTTACTGTTACTGAACAACAATAATCCTATTAGAAAAATTAATTTTTGTCATGAAAAGTATGCTTTGGTCCCTTTTCTTGTTAATCACAAGCTGTGTAGTTCTGTAACCTAGTTTAGAAATTTTTCAGATATGCCTTTGTAAAATTTAGAATAAGGCATTTTGCATTGTTCTTTTACTTTATAATTCATAAGACAATATTTCCTTCTCATTGTGTTTCAGACTTAGACCTAAAATAGCTGTTACTGTTTTGTCCTTGCCTGGCTGCCATTCAACCTACTGCTGCAGTGAGACCTTACTTCTTACAGTAGGGTTGTAGTTCAGCTTCAAAAGTACTCCCCTTCAAGCTACTCCTTAGACTGCTACCAGAGCATTATTTTAAATAAATATAGAAATATTGCTTATTCCTGTGTTATTTTTCCCTCTTTTCAATTTTCTTTCTTACCTTCAGGAATTTTCATTACAAATCTACTAAAGGTTAGAATTGATAGCTGTGAAATAACTGTTCATTGAATTACTTTTTATTATTATCATTTGGAAATCTCACAAATGGACTTGCAATATTCTTTGGAACCCCATTTTATTACCACATGTGGAGAAAGGAACAGGAAAGAAAATAAAATATTTTTTTTTTCTGATTGTTAAGATATCAGAGGTTTTCCTAATGTACACTTAGTTTTTGTGCATATGTTAATTTCCTCTGATTAGGTGAGTTGTTTCTACAGCTATTAAATATCATTTAATATACATCTGTAAAAGTATAGAAGATAAAAGCAACTACCAAAGGTAGTTGTGAAAATAGGCTGATATATTTAACATATCTACTTTCACCTGGTAAGTTCTTAATAGTGTTAGCTACCAAAGGTAGAGATTCTGTAATATTTAAGAGTACAGTCATCATAATCATTCAGAATGGAATTTGAAATCTGGATTCCCTCTCACCAATTCTGAGAACTTCTTGGGCATGGCATCTCAATTCCCCCATTTGAGGTGTAAATGTGTATCTTGTAATACATTAATGCAAGCATCTAAATAGAAGAAAGTATAACAAGGGACTCTCTTAAATGATTTGTTTTAGTATTTTATCTTAGTAATTATTATTTATTAAGTACCCATTATATTGTAGGTTCTACACAAGACCCTAGATGATATTGTCTATGCAGGTAAAACCAGGTTCATGGCTTACATCTGTTGAAAACTGTTCCATTTCAGTTAGACTTTTATAAGCTGATCCAAACACAGAAATAGTAACTTGATGAGCAGAACTATAGACAAGAATCAGGAGCAAACAAAACAAATAAATGATGTCTATGAGTGGTCCAAAGATCTCTCTCTCTCCCTCCCGCCCTCCCCCTCTCTCTCTCACACGGACACACGCACACATGCACACATGCAGACACACACAAACTTCATCTGTGTACTTTATTCATGAAAGTATCCCTCAAATTCTCATTTAGTGTTCATCACATTTTGATTGTTAGTAACTTTTGGTGAATCTCATACAATTTCAGTTTCTTTTTTTGAGAAATGAGTTAACTACTTTTTGAGGGTGTCCTAATTCCAGAAATTTTTTAGTTCTTTGCATCTCTCTTACCTACATTAACTTCTTCCTTGAGAAGAAAAGATGATGGATTTACTCTAAAGTAGAAGTCTTATTCATCTATGATGAATATGAAATTTCTAGAGCAGTATGAGGGACCAATATGAAAATAACTAAAATTTCCATATAATAACAAATTGTAAGAACAAATTGGTGGTAGAAATGGGGGTACCACAAAACATTTTCCAGAGAAGCTTGTTAGTGTGTGCTGCTGCTCAAGTTAGCACCAAGCTTCAGTGTTTAAAAACTCTAAAGTATAATGTTGTTCAGAAACGGCTTTGTTTACACATTATTCAAGGATCCAAGTTGATAAATGATATCTCAACTTTTAGTCATTGTGTTACAGTACTAGAGGGAACAAATAGAAGAAAACAAAGTTTCTCATTGGTCTTAAATCATTGATATTGCTAGTCCATAAGTGAGGGACATCATTTCTCTTTTTTGGCCTATTAAGAGTTCATCCGATGTCTCTGTAAGAGGGTATGGAATGTGGGATGAATATATCAATATTCAATGAACATAAATGCTCCTGTTAAACCATATATGAACTGATTTTGAAAAGGTAAATAAAGTCAGTCTGGTGATTGAAGAAAGAAGATATTAAAAAGAAGCTCTACTGTGAAAGTGAAGTTACCAGTAGGGTAAAAAAGTAAATGATTAAAACTTCTCAACAAAATTTGGCCAATCGACTTTAACAACTCATCAAAAAAAGTCATATACCATAATCAAACAGGATTCATTCCAGGGATGCAAAACTGGTTCAATATACACAAATGAATATAATTCATCACATTAACAAGAGCAAGGACACAGGGCTGGGAAGGTGGCTCAGTGGTAGAGCGCATGCCTTGCATGCCAGAGGCCCTGGGTTCGATTCCTCAGCACCACATAAGCAAAAAGAAAAAAGCCGGAAGTGGCGCTGTGGCTCAAGTGGTAGAGTGCTAGCCTTGAGCTGAAGAGCTGAGGGACAGCGCCCAGGCCCAGAGTTCAGGCCCCATGACTGGACGCAAAAACAAAAAAAAAACAAGAGCAAGGACAACAACTACATGATTATTTCAACAGATGCAGAAAAAGCATTTGACAAGATCCAACACCCCTTTATGATGAAAGCTCTGGAAAAACTAGGAATCCATGGAACATTCCTCAATATAATAAAGGCTGTATATAACAGACCTGCAGCCAGCATTACACTTAATGGTGAAAAGTTAAAGCCATTTCCTCTAAAGTCAGGAACAAGACAACAATGTCTACTCTTGCCACTTCTCATCAATTTAGTATTATAATGCCTAGCTAGAGCAGTAAGACAAGATGCAAACATAAAGGGGATCCAAACAGGTAAAGATGAAGTAAAACCCTCTTTGCAGATGACATGATCTTGTATTTAAAGAACCCCATAGACTTCACTCCCAAGTTACTTGAGCTGATTCGAAACTTTGGCAAAGTAGCAGGGTATAAAATGAACCCTCAAATATCAGTGGCTTTTCTGTATGCCAATAACAAGAAGATCAAGACTGAAATCAGAAAAGCAAGTACTTTTGCAAAGCCCTACAAAAAATAAAATACCTAGGAGTTAACTAAAGAAGTGAAGGACCTCTATGATGAAAACTTTTAAAACCTGAAAAAGGAGAACTAAGGAAGTAGAAAAACCTCCCATGCTCCTGGATTGGGAGGATTAACGTGAAAATGGCAATACTGCCAAAGGCTATATGCAAATTCAGTGTGATACCTATCAATAAATCAATATCCCAACCTCATTCTTCAATGAAATAGAAGAATCAACCCAAAAATTCATATGGAACAATAAAAGACCCCCGAATAGCAAAAACAATCCTTAGCAGAAAGAACAGTGCTAGAGGAATATCAATACCAAATCTCAAACTCTACTACATAGTAATCAAAACAGCTTGGTACTGGAACAAGAACAGACCTGAGGACCAATGGAATAGAACTGAAGACCCAGAAATGAACCCACAGACCTATAGCCACCTAATCTTTGATAAGGGAGCTAAAAATAGAATGGAAGAAAGACAGCCTCTTCAGTAAATGGTGCTGGCAAAATTGGTTAAACAACTATTGAAAACTAAAGCTAGATCCTTATCTATCACCTTGCACCAGAATCAATTCCAATTGGCTCAAAGACCTTGAAGTAAAAGCAGACACCCTGAAAACATTATAGGAAGGAATAGGAGAAACTCTAGGGCCCCTTGGCACAGGCTGAAATTTTCTTAGGAAAGACCCAGAAACAACAAATCAAAGAAAGGTTGGACAAATGGGATTGCATGAAACTGCAGAGTTTCTGCATGGCAAAGGACATATCTAGCAAGATCAATAGAAAGCCCACAGATGGGGAGAAGATCTTCACTAGCCATATAACAGACAAGGTCTCATATCTAAAATATACTTAGAACTCAAAAAATTAACTCCTCCAACAAATCCTCAAAGAACTGCCTGATTAATAAGTGGGCTAAAGACTTAAGAGAGACTTCTCTGAAGAGGAAATAAGAATGGCCAATAGACACATGAAGAAATGCTCAACTTCTTTGGCCATAAAAGAAATGCAAATCAAAACAACATTGAGATTCTACTTCACTCCAGTTAGAATGGTTATAATCAAGAAATCTAATAACAGATGCTAGATATGGCCAAAAGGGAATCCTACTGAATTGCTGGTGGGAGTGTAAACTTGTTCAACCACTTTGGAAAGCAGTATGGAGGTTCCTCAAAAGACTCCACATAGAGCTCCCCTATTACCCAGCAATCCCACTTTTGGGCATTTACCCAAATGATCACAAACAAGACCATACTAAAGCTACCAGCACAACTATGTTTATTGCATCTTTATTTACCATAGCTAAGATATGGAATCAACTCAGATGCCCCTGAGTAGATGAATGGATCAAAAAAATGTGATGTATATATGTGTGTGTGTGTGTGTGTGTGTGTGTGTGTGTGTGTGTGTGTGTGTATCTATAGATATAGATATACACACACATACACACACAATGCAATTCTAGGCCTCCATCAGAAAGACTGACACTGCCCCATTTGTTAGAAAATGGAAAGACTTGGGAAAAATTATATTAAGTGAAGTAAGCCAGGCCCAAAGAAACATAGGTCCTATGGTTTCCCTTATTTGCAATAACTAGTATATGTCTAGACAAGCAGAAAAGGTGAAAAGCTGTGTACGTATGACCATATAAGATGATGCTAAGCAAAATGAACCCCAAGATAGGAACACAAGAGGTTTCATCTTTGTTGCTATTGTTTTAATGTATTTATGATGTACTATGTGATTTTTTTTGTTTCTTTTATATGTTCTTCCCCCATGGTATAACCCCTGTTTTCACTGTATTTGATTCTTGTATATACATCTTGTATATACATTTTTCTAATTTGGGGAGGGGAAGGAAAATAACAAAATGCTGAAACAAGAATATAGGTTGAGCCAGGAGCCTGTGGCTCACACCTGTAATCCTAGCTACTCAGGAGGCTGAGATCTGAGGATCACAGTTCAAAGCCAGTCTGGTCCCGAAAGTCCGTGAAACTTATCTCCAATAAACCACCAGAAAACCAGAAGTGGCGCTGTAGCTCAAGTGGTAGAGCTCTAGCCTTGAGCTGAAGAGCTGAGGGACAGCGCTCAGGCCCAGAGTTCAATCCCCACGACCCACGACCGACAAAAAAAAAAAAAAAAAGAATACAGGTTGACCCATTGTAACAATGAGATGTACAAGACACTATGTTGGAAGGAACTTTATCACTTCAGGTTGGGGGAGGGAGGAGTTGGAGAGGAGGAGAAGGAAGGGATGGTAGGGGAAAAACAAAAGATGGGGTAACAATGCTCAATAGGAAATGTACTCATTACCTTACTCATGTAATTGTAATCCCTCTGGTACAGTATTTTTACAATAAAATATATATTAAAAAATAAAAATCTAAAAGTAAAAAAAAAAGTAAATGTTTAGTTATTCTAACAGACTGGAAGCTGGAACATTCACATATGAAGATCTAAAAGCCAGAAATAAGTCCTGAGGCAGTGGAATCTTTCACTGTCTACATTATTTGGTTTATATGAAATACAGATTAAATATGTATTATGAATTTCATGGAGTTATTTGGTGGAAAACTGTTAATGGACAGTTTATAGTTTAGATTGCTCTATGATCCAAGAATCTAAATACATGCAAAAATGACTAGAAAAAATAAACTTTAAAAAGATTTTTATCTTTTTTTTTAATCTGAACTTTTAAAGTTGTATAAAAACATCAGAGTTGTGCAGCAGAAGCATGCTGGGCCCATAAACTTGTATTAAAATGACAAGAAAGACTTCACTGAAATCAACCAGTGAAATATCACACCCATATTAAAAACAATATTTTAGGAGGTTACAAAAATAGTATATCTAAATATATAGTTAATGGCAGGTAACATTAGTGGAGTATGTACTGTATACAAGAAGCAATGCTAATTATTTTGTATGTATTGTTTTGTTAAACCCCATGCTGCCTCTAAGGGTGATTATTCTCTTTACAAACTAGTAGTTTATAAAGTCAACTTTCATGTATCTTATAATACTTAAGATAATTTGGTTCTAGCAAAGGTAAATCAGTTATAAATCATCAGTTTTATCTGTCACTTATTAAATGTCCTCTTATAAATGTTTTTGATTTATGCAATAAAATAATTTAACTACAGAAAGTAGGAGTTATACTGCAATTTTAACTTTTTTTTTTTTTTTTTTTTTAGTGTTTGGACAGAGGCGCCAAAGGCCAAATACCCACTTTCAGCAATTTTGTTTCAACTGTTAGCCAGAAGAAAGAAGCTGAAAATAGAAGTTCACCTACACATCTTGTTTTCCCTAACATCAAGAATGGTAATAGTCTCTCTCTCTCTCTCTCTCATTCTCTATGTATATATACATATATATATATATATATACACATATATATATACACACAAACATATGCATAGAAATATCTTGGCTAAGAATGGAGTATTCAGCTATTTAAAAGTTAGATTTCAATTATTCATATTTGTTCTGAGTGAATACAGCAACAAGAAATAAACTAGGTAAATATGTACATAAAGAAGCAAAATCATTATTTTAGATCATTGTTACCTAAAGTAATAATGAAATAAAAACTCATGAATAATAAGTTTGATTAGAGAACCAACTACAATAAGACTTTTATATGTCTTTTTATTGTACAGTTAAGCAGCCTATTCATCACTGTGACAGATGCTTGAAATAACTTAAGACCGAGTTAATTTGGCTCAGGGTTTCAGAAGTTTCAATCCATGTACAGTAGGCTCTTTGATTCTGGGTTGTTAGTGAGGCAGAACATTATAGTGGGGAGGCTGTGGTAGAAAAGAACTTTCCACCTCATGGTAACCAGGAAGCAGAGCAAGAGGCAGGAAGAGGCTAGCAATAAGAAGCTGAGATTGGGAGGATTGTAGTCCCAGGCTAGTCCTAGCAAAAATGTTCTCTAGACCCTATCTCAACAGAAAAATCTGAGCCAGGGTAGTTTTTGTCTGTTATTCCAGCTCTGTGGAAAGCACCAATAGTGATTCTCAATACATAATATCCTGGGCTAAAAGTGAAACCATATCTCAAAAACAACCAGAGAAAAATGGCTGAATATGTGGCTCAAATGGTAGTCTGCCTAGCAGTTCAAGTACTGACTTTATACCCCACTACCTCTATTAAAAAAAAAGAAAGAAAAAGAAACTAATGAGAACATTGCCATTAGAGAAATCAAATAGATGGAGCCAAGTACTCTATGTAAATGGCATTAAATTATTTTAAAAAGTATAAGTAGGCCAACAGGATAACCTCCTTTTATTTTATTGTTTTTTTTTTTTTTTTTTGGTTGTGGGGCCTGAACTCTGGGCCTGGGTGCTGTCCCTCAGCTCTTCAGCAAGGCTTGCCCTCTACCACTTGAGCCACAGCACCACTTCCGGCTATTTCTGCTTATATGTTGCTGAGGAGTAGAACCCAGAGCCTCATGCATGTAAGGCAAGCACTCTACCTTCCCAGCCCAAGGATAGCCTCTTTTTTAAACTGGAAACATACTAGAAGAACATGTAGAATTTTTTTTTCAAATGTGCAATTACTCACCAACCTAGTAATTCATCTTTTAGGAATTTAGTCTGAGGAAATAATGAGGATTATTTATGAAAGTATTTGAGCCAACCTAAGTGAATTGATTACTTAAATTATGTTAATCTGTATTGTAAATGTTAGGCTTCTAATGAAAAAGAATGTGCTAAGTATATAAAGTGATTAGAAGAGCACTTACAATGCAATTATAAAAAATTAAAAGCAAGCTATATAGTTAATAGCTAAAATATGACTCTGATTTTTTTTTATGCCAGTTCTGGAGCTTGACCTCAGGGACTGGGCTGTCTCAGAGCTTTTTTGCTCAAGGCTAACATTGTACTACTTGGCCACAGCTCCACTTATGGTTTTTTGATGGTCAATTGAAGCTGGCTTAATAATCCTTAGATCTCAGCTCCCTGAGTTGCTAGGATTACAGGATTGAGTTACCAACATCCAAGAGATCTCTTATACTTTGAGCAAAGAAAGGAGCCTACAAATCTGTTGATGTTTTTATCAGAGAGGCTTGAGTGTAAATTAAAGTATAAATCAATCTAATTAAAATATAAATCTATCATTTATCTATAAATCTATAATTAAAGTATAAATCTATCTTGCTTTATCACATGGAATATAAATTACTTGTGTATTTTAAGTGTCCCACACCATATAAAAAGACAAAGCTATCCTGTAAAGATCTTTTTGTAAGAAGCTTCATAAATACTCTGGGTTTTTAACTTGGGGTCCTATAAGCCTGAAATCAAGGTATTGATTCAGTTGGGCTCTGAGCAAGAAACATTTCTAAACTTCTTCAGGTTGTGAGCAAAATATTTTCTTTGTGCTTTTAAGACTGATGTCCTATCACCTTGCCCAACTGTCAGTCTGGGATTACTCTTAGTTCCTGGAGACCACACCTACAGTTCTTTGACATAAGTCTTATAATATCAAAGCTTACTCTTTCAATGTAGTGTTGAATCCCCTTTATGATTCCTCTCTCTTAACTTTGTCCTCTAGAACACTGGAAGATATTGCTTCTAAAGGACTTGTGTGATTAGATTCTTACCTACCTAGATAGTTTTCCCTGTTTTAAGGTCATATTTACAGGTTCCAGGGTTTAGAACCTAATTGTATCTTTTTTTGGGGGGTGGGGAGAGCACTCAGTCCAACTCATAATAGAGGGTTAAGAACCCTAAGAAAACTGAAATGCAAAACAAAAAAACTGAAATGCATGCAAGAAAGAATGATAGTGGTTTGAAAGTGGTAGATAACACAAACTTCCTTGTTTGGATTTTTTGCCCACATTCCTTAGCCTTTGATTCCACTCTGTGACTCCTCTCTACTCCTTTCTACACAGATATCTTGATCTCTGAATTTAGGTTGTAAACTCATATATCCACAAGTCTAGTTGTATTGACTCTGAATATGGTTTTCTTATTTGAATTTCCACCACTTCTCTGCTTCTCTCTTTTGATGAATGAGACTTTAGATTAAGTCTTCCATACTTAAGCATATTTGTAATTCTTGGATCGTTTGAGAAGCTTTTCTTACTTGCCAAAAATATTATTTCCTCAGAAATGTATCATTCTTGGCCATTATTATAACTTTCTTCTTTTGCTGGTAGCAGAACCTATGCCGGTATTTTCTAACAGCTTGTCTGCCTTGTCTTCAAGTGATATTAGAGAGGCTGCAAAAACCTAGCGTGGGTTTACCTAACAGCTGAGGGATGCCTTTCCTCCCTGTACATCACATGACTAGATATGCCTGTCAAGTTGGCTGTCCTTTTAAAGATCTGAGAAATGTAGGAGTTTTACCTACTATAACAGCTGCTAGAGATGATACATCTTCAGAGAAACAATCTAAAAGATAAGTAATGTAGGAGTTGGGGGACGTGTGGGGTGTAACACTGCATTTTCTCTTACTCTTTTATATTATTCTTTCTAAACTTACCATGCCTCTTTTCAGACTTATTTAAAACATTTTTTAAATAGCAGGGAACATATTTTAAAACATCAAAGAAATTCTTTCTCAAATCTTTTAAATATTTTTACATTCTTGGTAATTCAGAAAAGAATGGATATGAACTCTCACCTTTACCTTTACCTTGAGGGCAGTATTTCATTTGTAGCTCAGCCCATTTCATGAGTATTCTAAGTAGAGGCCTGATGTGAAGTCTATAATGAAGTCTACAATTTTTCAGACTCTGAAAAAATTTGCCGCACTAAATTTTTATAAACTCTCAAGAAATGCATCTTTGCCAAGGGAATTAGTGATTAGGTCTGGGTGGGTGGGGCCTGTGATCTATTTACAGGTAAAATAACAGACCTTCACAGTTTCTAAGACTCAGGTACAAACATCAAACAACCTGTTCTAAGAAATGAATCATAGGGCTTACTGCCTAAGAAAAAGTACTTGCTGCTTTAGAACCCTACCCTAGGAGTATCTCCAAGGCCTCAAACAACCCTATCTCTAGTTTTCCTTGGAAAATGAACAGATTTTGAGCCAAATTTGGAAGATCTTTTCCTAGGTCACAGTGAGTGAATACTTTTGGATTCGGCTTTTCCGAAGAGGTATCTCAATGAAGTACTTAAAGTATTTTGCTACGTTTATTCATTTTCTTATCTATCCCTTTACTAATCTATATGATCCTCAAGATTTTATTTCAGAGAAGGAACAGGTTACCTTTTTACATTAAGTCTAAGGGTTTTGTTTTGTTTGGGGGGGGTTGTTGTTTTAATGTGTATGCTAGTCCTTTAATGTGTATGTTGGGACTTAAATTCAGGGCCTGTCCCTGAGCTTTTGTAAGCCAAGTCTAGCGATCTACCACCACTTGAGGCAGTGTTCCACTTTCAGCTTTTTGGAGGTTAATTGGAAATAAGAGTCTCAGGGACTTGCCTGCCTGAGCTGATCACAGTAACTCAGATCTCAGCTTCCTGAGTGAGTAGCTAGGATTTATAGGGATGAGCCACCAGTACCTGGCAAATCTAAGTTTTTGGGTAACATTTATATGTTTCACCAATCAAAACTATAAAAATTGGTTCAGATGTCTGTCACACTCTTCCCCGCTGTCCCTTGAATTCTTTCCTGTTTCTGTATGCAACAACACATTTGCATTTCCTTCCTTAAAAAAAAAGTAACCACATGCATTATTATCCAGCACCTTGGTTTTTTTTCAGTTAGTATATTCAAGATAGCTTTCTATATTAGAATACACAAAGTTTCCCTATCCTTTAGCATAACCATATTCCATATACCATTTTATTAATAAATACATTAGAATTTATTCATACTTCTGTTTGTGTCAGTTCTTTTGTTATTATAAGCTACATCACAATGAAGAATTCCATTTATGACATTGTGGTCACCTATAGTATGCCTATAGACTATTCCTGGCAGTGTGTCAGATCTTACAGTAAATGCTTTGGAGGCGGGGAGGCAAGGGGGAAGTACCAGTACTGAGGCTAGAACACTGGGCCTCGCTCATACATAGCTTTTTCTGCTCATGGCTAGTGCTCTACCACTTGAGTCATACCTCTACTTCTAGCTTTTTTCTGGCTAACTCAACATAAGAGTCTCAAATATTTGTCTGCTTGGACTGGCTTTGAATCTTAATTCTCAGATCTCAACCTCTTGAGTAGCTAAGATTGTAAGCATGAGCCACCAGTGCCTGGCATTTCCAGATTTACAGTGCCCTTCAGTTTGGACTCCGTCAGTCTCTAGGAAGCAGCATCTATGGTACATGTAGCCTGTACTCTAAAAACTTACTGAAGAAAGAAGTTGAGAGGCATTTTTTTTCTGGACTTCTGTCATATCCATCAGAAGACTATAAGACATTCTCTGAGATAACCTATTGTAAGGCATCTACTTCATTAAAGATAAACTTTTATAGTCATTATTTTTTAGTATTCTTATAACTAAATCCATAAAAGAACATTTTACTTGTTCTTTTTATTGCAGTTTTGCAAACACACACACACACACACACACACACACACACACACACTTCACTGAACTTAGTAAAAAGTCCATCTCTAAGAACCAGTGAATGTATTGCTTTTCTTGGCATTTATGGCTAAAGTCCTGTGAGTCAGAGGATTGTTTTCCCAATTTCTTCCTTTTTCTCTCCCACCTTCAGTTTTATTTTTTGCTAAATGTTCAGAAAAGTCATCTTATAGACACTGATGTAAACACCACCTGTTATGACTAATCCACTCTGGTCTTCCCCTGTTTCAGCTTCATGCCACTAGTGAAGCAGTCAGAAACAGTCCAAAGAACTAAACTGATAAGAAGAGCCCTTCACATTGTTAATTTATGACCTGCCTGGTACTCGCACATTGTCAGCTATGATACAAAATAACCATGTCTTTAAGTCAGCTATCTCTAACTGGCAGTATGACTAGAAACAGTTACTTAGCCCTTGTAAGCTTTTATTTACTCATTTTTTACAATGAGACAGTTGGGGGTGAGGAGCTGTAAAATATCTTCTATACCTAACATGATTTAAAGGGTAATTTCCCTTTTGTTGTTGGTCTTTATTGAATATTTTTTAATTGAGACATTTTATAGTTTACTAGTTCCTACTTTTTGTAGTTTCCAAATAGGTTTCCACTTTACTACTTGCTTGCATTAATGATATTTGTCCACTAGTGGAAACAGTAGGGTTTTACAACTTTTCAGACTGTTTGAATTTTGATTCTGTAACTTACAAACTGTACCATCCTAAAAAAAGTTAGTCTCTCAGTATTTATTTTTTCCATCTGTAAAATTAATTAATGAAAAGCTATTATATAATGCTAGATGTATGAAAAGGCATTTGAAAGATATTCAATTCCTTGCTTTATGAAGTAAACTATACATACATGCATATATACATTCATACATACCTATATATAGAGAGAGAGAATCCTAAATATATAAAGAGGAGGCAGCACACACTAAATTTGGGAAGAGATTATAATGTGCTAGGTTACCATTACTCATACCATGAACAACTAATTGCATACATTTTTAACAAGTCAAAATATGTCACACATTTTGAATAGAATCAACATCTCCATAATAATGACTAAATTAAAGCACTCAGATTTATTTTAAAAACACTACTAGCACTTCAAAAGACAGCATAATCTCATGCCAATTACATTACCCCATCCTTTTTTCCAGGAGTAACTACTGTTGCTTTTTTCTGGATTCACTCTATGTGAGTATGTGATTCACTCACATAGAGTAAATCCTGGGAAACAAAGGACAACTACTGGAACATCTGACAAAGTTCTCATTTGAATGTGATATTGTATTAGATGTCTAGGAGAAATATGGTTTCCAACTGTTCATAAAGTACTGTAGGTTAGAGCTGTGAGGTAAATTGAGTGTCCTTAGTTGATTCATTCAGTTAGTAGAGTAAAAATGATGAATAGAGAGGGACCTCATCAGTGCACTGGCAATCCAAGAGAAGAATACGAGTTTGGGCTAGGCCCACCTGTTCATTCTATCTTCGTTTAAAGAATAGGACTATAAAGGCAATTATGAGTTTGATGATGACCAGCATCAAATGCTATTAATGCTCAGATGACCTCTGTTCTGTGCAGAGTGAAACTCTCAGGCCACTGTGATTGTTGGTCCATTGTATAAGATATCTATGTCTGCATTCCTGTTTTTACCTGTTATCTCTCTGGAAGCTTAGATAACCATATCTTAATCTTTCAAGGTTTTGAAATTGCACAAGTGATGTGCCTAGTAACCTGGGTCTGTTTTTTAATTCCTTATGCTACATATTTAATAGGCTTTTTGCATCCAGCAGATCTGTCCTCAAACTGCAGGAAATAAATATTTTGTTGATATATTTCCTTCCTTCTACTTTTCTAGCCTCTTGTTCTAGGTCTTCCTATAATTCATAATGCCAAACCTTCTGGACACTTCTGTACTTTTCTCACTATTTTCCTTTTCTTTTTGTGCTAATAATTTAAGGAAATTCCTCAAAATCCTTTTGTCCCCTTCTTTCCTCCCTTCCTCCCTCTCTTTCTTCCTTCTTTCCTCCTTTGTCTCCTCACCAACATCACAAGAATGATAGGCAAGCACCATAACCTTGAACTAATATCCCAGCCCTTTATTTTGAGACAGTGTCACTGAGTTGACTAGGCTGACCTCAGGCACACTGTTTAACCCAGACTGACCTCAAACTTGAGATTCTTCGGACCTATCTACCCAAGTATCTGGAATCTCAAGACAATAAATAAATATTTTAAAAATAAAAGTATACTATTGAATATTTATGTGTAATCATAAATTTAATAATCAACAGTTCTTTCCATGCCCTGAATAGTTTTTATTTTTATAGAATTTCATCCCATGAAGACAATTAATGATAGCTTTTTAGAGTTTCAATGACCTGCTTAATAAAGTTAGTTAATAAAGTTAGTCAGCAATAGGATCCAAGGCTGATACTTTTCCATTACTTATGGCACTTAGGATCGTAGGGTATAGCATTTTGCAAAAGTCTTTTCATGTCATTACTTCCTTTCCAGCAGTTGAGGATAAAGAACAGGCCCAGATTCCACTTGTATATGATCTGCATTGATTCTGTTGCCATCTGCACTGGCTATCCAGGAACAATCTACATGTAGCCACTTAAAGATAATGTTGCTTGGCATGGTAGTACTTGGAGGATCAAGAGTTCAAGGGCAGCCTGAACTACATAGTGATGCCCTGTTTTGAAAAAGAAAAAAAATCAAATGCATGGAAGAGAATTAAGTTTTAGCTGGGAGATAATAGTGCCATCTGTAATCCTACCTACTCAGGAGGCTCTGAGGATCATAATTCAGAGTCATCCAGGGTAAGAAAATCTATGAGACTCATCTTCAATTAACCACCAAAAAGCTAGAAATGGAGCTGTGGCTCAAAGTGGTAGAGGTCTAACCTTGAGCAGAAGAATTCAAGGACAGTGCCCAGGCCCTGGGTTCAAGTCCCACAACCAACAAAAAAAAGTCTGAGACTCCTCCAAAATTACCAACATAAAGCTGGGTTGGAGGTATGGCTTAAGAGAATAAGCTTATAAGCAAGCTGAGCAAGCATGTACGCTCAGCACTGGCAAGAAAAAAGGAAGAAAATTAGTGGGTTTGGGGTTTTTTTTTAAGTTGGGTCTTTCTTCATTTTGGTGACTGCAGCTGTGGATAACTACATATGACACTTCCTACCAGTCAGCCTATGAAAGCAGTGAGCTGGCAAAATTAGCTAATGATCTTAATACGCTTATCTGTAGTTGAATTATGATCTTCATATGTTAAATATACTGCCAGCCCTTACCACAGCCCTTATCCTTACACTGGCTTCAGGGATTTTAGTTAATGTTTCTAAGCAACCAACTAAAATTGGCAACAGTATATTAAAAGAAAGGGAAATGATTACTGCTTATCAATTTAGCACAGAGTGTTCCCAAAGTATTGGATGAATGAAACCTAAATAACAGGTTTTCACTGATAAATATATTTTTTACCTTTTTCAATGTATTATGATCTCCCATATTGCAGACAAAGTTGCATGTAACAGAATAAAGATTTTCCTATTCTATTTATGATATCACTTTGAGATTTAATTAATCTCCATCACCATAGTTATTGATTTTCCTCTTTTGAATTAGATTTTAATAAACCATCTGTGAGACCAGGCAGAAAGCCTGCCTCAGAAAACAATGCCTTGATATTCAGGGACATGAGAGCAGCTGTGAGCTGTTATTTTTCTTTCTTAATAACTGAATGTCAGATCCTGTAGTTTGGCTTTCATTCACTGATTTGAGCAAAGGATTTAGCTTTTATTTCTGAGTCAAGTTTTAGTAACATAATATGTTAACATTGTACATTACTCTGTAGTACAACTAAAACTAGATTCAGTCTAGGCCTCTGGTTCTCACTTCTACCTTTAATCCTCTTGGTCTTGGAATTACTATTTCCCTATATAACAATCTACTCACTCTCAGGCTCTGCCAAAATCCATTTTATTAATCAGATTTCACTTTTTCCTAGGCATGATATTAATAAAAGTGAGTGCATATTAAAATGTGTATATGTTTTGTTTGTGATTAAGTTAATTTATATTTGAATTAGTCTGCTTGCATTTAATAGTGTTTTTAGCCCGGTTGAGAAAAGTGTATAGGAAGGGATCAGATACAGTAAGCCTGGTGAAGAGGAAGAAAAACTATAGAGGAGCCCCAAGAGATCATTGTGACAACACCATTATTGAAGAAAGGAAATGATTATCACTTATTACTTTCCTAAATTAGTAGAAATTTCCAAAGAATAGATATAAAACAATTCACCTTTGTAATTAGAGTTAATTTCACTATGCAAGACTTAAAATGTTTTACAAACTTTTTAAAAACTTTTCTCAGGCTGGGAAGTTGGCTCAGTGGTAGAGTGCTTCCTTTCATGCATGAAGCCCTGGATTTGATTCCTCAGCACCACATAAGCGAAAAAGCTGGAAGTGGTGCTATGGCTCAAGTGGTGGAGCACTAGCCTGAGCTAAAGAGCTGAGGGACAGCACCCAGGCCCAAAGTTCAAGCCCCATCACTGACCCAAAAAACCCAAAAACAAAAAAAACTTTTCTCCTATGTAAGAATATGATTATCAGGAAAAAAGAATATCTTCAAATGACAGGTCTTTGCATAGTCTAATCTAAAATATTTCAGAGGGTGGCATGATGTCATTTGTTTTAGAAGACTAATGATTTGTGATATAATTTTTTAAAAACTGTAAAAAATGAGGGAGGGAAGAACCCCTCTATACAACACCAATAAAATTATTTTAAAAATAATTTGCAAAAATACTTAATTTTACTTGCTAATAAATTAGACCTTTGTTCAATTTGTGCCTATAGTATAAATGACTATAAACTGAATATTTCCATATTTATTAAAGGATATAAAATCATCTCTAGATCTAAACTAAGGGAACTTAATAGCCTATTGCTTATTGTCAGTACTACAGTCATCTCACCTAAAACCATTGAACAGTTTGTTTCAATACAGTCATCAGCATCATCTAAGAGCATATTAGAAATCAAATTTTGTGCCCCACATACTCAGGGGGGAGCCCAGTAATCTGTTTAAATAAACTTTCCAAGTGACTCTGATATGTAGTAAGGCTTGAAAAACATTTCTGTCAAATACAAAAACCTGACATCTTTATCTTCTAATGTGAAAGTTTGCTTTAAAATATACCTGTGTTAACCACTTTTCCTTTACTGTGACAAAAATACCTGAGAAATGTACTTGAAGGAGAAAGATTTATGTTGGCTCACAATGTCAAAAGTTTCAGTCTATGGTCACTTGACTCTATGAACATCATGTCCAGGAGAGTGTTGCAGAAGTAAAAGCTGCTCACCTCGTAGAAGCTGGGAAGCAGAGAATGGAAGAATCCAGAGACAGCATATACCCTTCAAAGACATTTCCCCAATAACATATTTCCATACTAAATAGATTTGACTTAGCCTATTGAAGTTTCTGATAAGTCCAAGGACAGACAGATAGATACTTGAATGAGAAGGTGAATAAGGAAGAAAGGAACTTTATACTTACGTCACTGCTGTGATTATTGAGATGATTGTGTTTGCTTAGTTGAAAATATAGCCTATTAAAGTAGCAATAAAATCAGTCTACCTTGGAATTGTTATTTCTAATTACGTACATTTAGAATCTATAAAACAGACTAGGAGAAGCAATTGAGCAGGTGACAGGGACCTGTGGAAGTATAACAAAGGATTCTTGTTATCAGTGTGTCAGGACAGAAAAAGAAGGTAAGGCTAAAAATATTTTAAAAAAAAGATAATGACTAAAACCTTCTTAAACTTAGCAAGAGGCACAACTTCATTTTGATTCCACAGAGCTAACCATATTTTCAAATACATCATTTTTTACCTGCTATCTGACATACATTTAAATTTCACATATGTATAGGTATCATTCTGAGTTCTATATCCTGTTGGTCCATGTATCTGATAACACATCAATATAATACTGTCTCCTTTATTATAGTTTCAAACATTTGGTATCTGGTAGAACAGTACTTCTTTTTCTTTTTTAAAGAAACACATTGGCAATTCTTGTCCCTTTGACCTTCCTTTTACAATCCACTTTTTTAAGCTCCAAAGTGTTGCTGGGATTTTTACTGAATTGCATGGACTCTACAGATCAAGTAGGGAAAACTGGGTTCTTAATGGTATTTAACATTTCTAGCATTAATGTGGTAAACACCGTTTTATCCTTTCCTTTCCTTATATTTACTTAGTTCTTCATACCTTGACAGTTTCAGTACTTTGTCCATAGAGATCTTAACGATTAATAAATCAGTACTTAATACAAAAAACTCAAAAATAGTTTTTTTCTGTTAAATTTGGTTACTATTTGTTGCTACTATTTAGAAATTCATCTACTAGACTAAATTCAGTTATCTTTAAATATCTAGATTCTTCGAGATTTCTAATTCTGGGTGTCTTTTTTTTTTTTTGGGTCCGGTCGTGGGGCCTGAACTCTGGGCCTGGGCACTGTCCTTCAGCTCTTCAGCTCAAGGCTAGCGCTCTACCACTTGAGCCACAGTGCCACTTCTGGCTTTTTTTTTTTCCTGCTTATGTGGTGCTGAGGAATCGAAACCAGGGCCTCACACATGCAAGGCAAGCGCTCTACCACTGAGCCACCTTCCCAGCCCCCTGGGTGTCTTTAATAATTTTTTTTTAATGTCTCTTCTCACTGACTTCTAGAACATAGTTGAATGAAAGTGCTGATCGTAGGCTTGTTCTTGTGTTATATTATTATATCTGAAAAAGAATACTTGTTACTATTTCCCCATTAATTGTGATGTTTGTAACCTTCAAATAGAAGACAGGTGTTTTAAAATCAAGAATTCAGTGGCTGGGAAGGTTGCTCAGTGGTAGAGCACTTGCCTTGCATGCATGAGGTCCTGGGTTCGATTCCTCAGCACCACATAAGCAAAAAGAAAAAGAAAAAAACCAGAAGTGGCACTGTGGCTCAAGTGGTAGAGCACTAGCCTTGAGCTGAAGAGCTGAGGGACAAAGCCCAGGCCCAGAGTTCAGGCCCCATAACCAGACCCCCCCCCAAAAAAGAAAAAATATCAAGAATTCACAATGTAGATTAAATAGTTTTTAATAAATTGCTCACATGAGAAATCATGAAGTCCATTTTCTCAACTCTTATGCAATAAAACTACACTTAAGAATAAAAATTTAAATATACTGGCTTAGAAAACTTATAAATAACCCCTCTAATTTTTAACAAAGTAGCTTTGAAAAATTGAAGCTAGACTTAAAGGTTTTAAGAAAATAGCAGCCATGAGATTAGCAGTTCATCATAGTTTGTGTGATAAGGCCAATATTATATGTAATCAAAAGTTATAGCCTTTAATGTTTTCCTTAAAAGAAATGAAAACTTAATGAAATAAATATTGCTCTATCAGAATTTAGTTTTTATGCTTTTTCTCTATTTATTCTCTCTTTAGGGGTCTCTTTAATCTTGTAGTTTTACTACCTTTTAGAAACTAAGCCATCACATCTCTCCTGCACTCAAGACTCATACATTTAGTTATCTACTGAATGTCTGCACTTACATGTCTAATAAGCATCCTATCTTTAACATGTCAATAAGAGAACTTTTGATCACTCCTCTTCCCTCACAGAGGAAAAAACAAAAAACCTTGGTCTGCTAGCATCTGCATTTCAGTAGATTATTTGGGTCAGGCTAAACTGTTGATGTAATCTTTGGCATCTATCTTGTAAAAAATGCATTTCTATCTCTCTTAGCCTAGCTTCCAACAGGATATTATATTATTTGCATTTAGATTGTCATAAATGGGACAGTTTCTTATCAGTTCTACCATTCCAGTCTAATCCACCACCATCTCTTTCTAGATAGTACTATATATTACTACTATAATAGTTATATTATTCTATTATTACCTACTGCCTTACCAGATAATAATACATACTATGAAGCATGTTGAAAGTTTGTGATACTAACCTAATGACACAATATGTCAGTGGAGTCATATACATAGATCATTATGTCCTGCAACATATAAAAGAACTTCATGTATGATAAAAGAAGTGTAAAAAGGCATGAAGTACTGGGTGTCAGTGGTTCATGCCAGTAATCCTAGCTACTCAGGAGGCTGAGATCTGTGAATCCAGTTGAAAAACAGCCTGGGCAGGAAAGTCCATGTGATACTTATCTCCAGTTAGCCTACCAGAAAACTGGAAGTAGAGCTGCAGGTCAAACTGGGAGAGTGCTAGCCTTGAGTGAAAAAACTCAAGGACAGCGCCTTGGCCCTGAGTTCAAGACCCACAACCAACAATGACCAAAAAAAAAAAAAAA
>NW_012267404.1:548399-551900 GCF_000151885.1 Dipodomys ordii
AAAAAAAAAAAAAAAGAGAGATGTGTTTTCATAAATGGCACTCTGAAATTGGCTGCTTGGGAAAAGTTTTTATTCTTGTGTTATAACATAAATTCCAGAAATAATAGATAACATTTTGTAGCATTTACTTCTTGTTGGAAAGTGCTTCACATGTATTATAATGAAGAAAACATAATTAGAAGAAATATATGACCATCTGATTTCTAGAAGTTAAGGCTAACATCATACAAATACGAAATAATAAACTAGGTGCAAGTGGCTCATGCCTGTAATCCTCACTACTCTGGAGGCTGACACCTGGAGGATTGAGATTTCAAGCCATTCCAAGCAGCAGAGTCTATGAGGTTTTGTTTCCATGTGACCAGTTTAGTAGAAAACGATCCATAAGCAAGAAAGCCAAGTGAGAACATGAGGTTTTGAGTCAAGTCCCAGTATAGACACAAAAATGAATTAATAGACAGATGATGTGATAGGCAGATGGGTGATCAGGTGGACAGACAGAAAAAGTTGATAAAATTAGCTAATGCAGTTACTAAATCTTTTTCTGTTTCCAAAACAAATAGATTCTGTGAAGGTAGCTACAGAAACAGCACTGGGTTTTAATCTCTCTAGAAACATGCAGAGAAACTGAACTAACATTTAAGATCATGGAAATAATTTACAATGAAATCAACTAAAATGTCTACACAAATCCCCAAAGATAAAAAGGACAAGTTACCAAAACCATAAGTTCTTTATAAAGTTAACTTCTGGACAGGAGGTACCAGAAGAAAGCACCAGGACTAGCTGGTGAGAACCATAGAACTTCAAAACAAGCAACAGCTATTTCACTGGAAAGCTCAGAAAGCTGATTTTTAGAACAAAAGCTGACACTGGGAAGAATTCTGTAAAGAGCAGGTGAATGTAGAGATCCCATGCAGCAATCTCAACGCTGAAGGAGTGGTCTCCTTCAGTCTAGGACCCCTTACTGAGCCTACCATCAAATCAGGAACAATAGAGATGAAAATATAAGGGGCGGGAGGGGTTTGGGGAAAGCAAACCACCAAATATTTATGTTCTACATAAAAATAGAAAGGGTTTAGTGAGGTTCTGAAAGCTTGGAAATAATATTTTAAAATAAAAATTAGTAAGAGAAAACTGTTGTGATCAAAACCTATAGTTTCTTATTACAAATTTATATTGTAATAACAGGCAATTAATGACAATTGTCCACAAAAAGTTAAGATCCTAGTTCAAGATTTATTAAAATACATTTAAGAAAATGATAATAGTACTTGAAAGATCAACTTAGGTCCTAATTTAGAAAACTTACATAAGGGGAATGGATAATTATAGAAAAGAATTAGAAAAAATATTTGAAATAAAAGGAACATATAAATAAATATAAAGCCCTAGAGAATCAAAAGATTGAAGGAAATGTTTGAAATTAAGGAGAAATGAAGACAAATTAAACTTCGAGAGAAATAAATTAAAAATAGAAGTAAGTACCTGTAAGCTCCCAGCTTATCAATAATTAGAGCAAAGGGAAAAACTGGTTAGAATTTTATTCCTTGACTAGTAATGGCTTCCTTGACTAGTAGTCATTTCTGAGTTGGGCTTGCTTCATAATAATACATTAAGTCATATATTTTTGTGAGATTTTTCCTTGTATTTGTTTTATATTAAAATGTAAGGGTCATAAAATGTAACAAAAAGGCAAACATAGTGGCAGATATTAAAGAAAAATTTCACTCATGGCTGTGGATGTAACTTAGTGGTAGAGCACTTGTCTGTCATGTACAGACTATGTTCAGTCCTTAGCACTGCAAAAAAATAAAATTAAAACTCATCTAAATTGGTAAAATAATGCTGACACACCAATAATTATGAAGGGCACTATAGGAATGTATTCTAAAGCTTATAAACACTAAAAACACTGAGCCTCTCTAGAATATTTCTTGAAAGACAATGTTAAAAAGGCAATTGGGGGAAAAAAACTAACTTTCATTGCTAAGTGGATTTGGAGGGAATGGAGATAGGGAAGAAACTCTAATAAATATACACATTAAATTATAATCACCTTAGAGATGGCCTGCTTTCAGTCTATTGAAAGTATTTTCTTTTTCTAATAAACTTTACTATCACTTTCACTAAAACTAAAATACATATACACATTAAGGTACAGATCAAGGTGCTATGAGTGATGTAGCTAGGAGAGGATAAGTGTTTGCTGGTCAGTGCCCTTCACTCTGATAAGTTTTTCTATTATGTGATCTCAAACAGAATTTAATAAAAATAATAATTTGCTTTCTGTTCATGTTGAGTGAGCATGGCATTTGGTAACTTTTGATGATGAGTTACATTGCATGCTTTCTGATACTTTACAGTCAGAGACCTTCCACCAATTTGCCTTGATGTTAGACAAAAGCAGCGAATCTCTATTGATGTATTATCATCTGAAATGAAGGCCCCAGTCCTTCCAGAACCACTCCTTCCTATCCAGCCCAAAACTATGAAAGACTTTCAGTAAGTTTCAAGTCACTGGACTTTCAGCTATCTTCATTCTGTGTTTTATATAATTTAATATCTTTTGTGAAAAATTCATCAAACTTGTAGGTCACTATAAAATCAAGAGTAAAGACACAGACTATGGGTCTCAAGTTGAGGTTGATAAAGGTTAGATATGTTAAAGCAAAAGAAAAGAAACACTTAAGTAAAAAAATGAGTCCAAATATGCAAAAAGAGATGGTGATAAAATAATAAAACTCTAACTTTTTTTTTTGGTCAGTCTTGAGGCTTGAACTCTGGACCTGAGCGCTGTCCCTCTGCTCTTCAGCTCAAAGCTAGCACTCCACCACTTGAGCCACAGCACCACTTCCAGTTTTCTGGTGGCTTATTGGAGATAAAAGTTTCACAGCTTTTCCTACCCGGGCTGGCTTTGAACTGCGATCCTCAGATCTTAGCCTGCTGAGTAGCTAGGATTACAGGTGTGAGCCACCTGCACCTGGGTAGAACTCTGACATTTAAAAAAAACAAATCCAGTGGTGCTGGGAAGATGGCTCAGTGGTAGAGTGCTTACCTCCCATGTGTGAGGCCCTGGGTTCGATTCCTCGGCAACCACATAAACAGAAAAAGCCAGAAGTGGCGCTATGGCTCAGGTGGTAGGACACTAACTTTGAGCTGAAGAGCTGAGGGACAGCACCCAGACCTAGAGTTCAAGCCCCAAAACTGACAAAAAAAAAATCCAGCTGCTTTTTTACACATACTATAAAAACTATGTCACTACTCAAAAACTCAAAGGACTAAGTAGGAATGAGAAAGCAGAGATACAGAGAATAAACAAAATTTTCACAAGCTTGACTGAGAAGGAGAGGAAATAGAATGACAATTAGAAAGGCCTGGTCAAGAATAAACTTTTTTTAGGGCTGGGAAGGTGGCTCAGTGGTAGAGTGCTTGCCTTGCATGCATGAGGCCCTGGGTTTGATTCCTCAGCACCACATAAGCAAAAAGAAAAAGAAAAAA
>NW_012267404.1:551955-568429 GCF_000151885.1 Dipodomys ordii
TGCTTGCCTTGCATGCATGAGGCCCTGGGTTTGATTCCTCAGCACCACATAAGCAAAAAGAAAAAAGCTGGAAGTGGCGCTGTGGCTCAAGTAGTAGAGCACTAGCCTTGAACTGAAGAGCTGAGGGACAGTGCCCAGGCCTAGAGTTCAGGCCCCACGGCCCAACCCGCCTACCCTCCCCCCCCCAAAAAAAAGAATAAACATTTTTTTTTTACAGCAGGTAAATGGGAAAGTTGAAACTTGATTAATATCATAATCCAGTTAAGAATTATATATATGTATTTTTCATAAACTATGTTTACATTAACAACCAGATTTCTCTATCTGGTCTCAGTATTTCAAAGTGCATAGTTGGTAACATATATATTTAAAATAAATAATAGTGTTACTTGAATAATATTTCTATATATAGCTAATGTATATTTCTATTTTAGGGAAGATGTAGAAAAAGTTAAGACATCAGGGGATTGGAAAACAGTACATGATTTTTATCTTACAACATTTGATTCTTTCCCAGAATTAAATACTGCATTTAAGGTAAGAATATATAAAACATTTTCTTTTGTTTTTAGTTTAACATTTTCCAAAATATATGACTTTATCTCATTACCAACAATGAAATAACTTTTTAAATAAAAATACATATATTGATTTTAAAAAATCAAATATGTAACAAATATTACTTAATACCTTAACTATTAAATTTGTATGGCTATTAATGATTGACTCAATTCTTTTAGTTTTTTCATTGTTAAGGCTTAAACTCAGGGCCTCAGCCTCTTACTGGTCTCTGTCACTTGAGCCACATCCCCAGTCTTCTTGCTGGTTTGGTTTCCATTCTTTCTTCCACTCCCCCCTCCTGTCCCTCCCTCCTTCCTTTCCTTTCCCTTTCTTCCCCCCCCTTCCTTCTTTTCCTTCCATCTTTCTTTCTTTTCTTTTCTTTCTTTTTCTGGTCAGTTGGACATATCATCTCTCAGACTTTTTTGTCCAGGCTAGCTTCAAACCATGATCCTCAGATCTCAGCCTTCTGAGTCACTAGGATTACAAGTATAAGCCACTGGTACCCAGCTAATGGTTCTTTTTTACAGAATACTTTTATAAAATAGTAAAAATTATCAAAGAATAGTGATTCAGATATTACTAATAATAGTTCTTAAAATGTTATATACACTAAATTTTTAAATTAAACTTACAGAAAGATGCCACGGCTTTATTTAATACAATTGAAGACTCTGGGATTAATGCTAAATTTGTGAATGCTGTGTATGATGCCTTACTTAGTACTGTAAGTATTATTTATGAACACATTCAGATGGTACAATTCTGTTTCTCTTCTGTATTTCAAATATAACCATACAATGTAAAAATCACTTTGTAACATAAGTACATTAGAAACTGATATCATTTTATAGTAAATGTAATTGAATTTCTCATTAATTATTACAAATATACTACTCTGTACTTTCTGCATAAGTTTTCTGTAAATCTGAGACTTCTCTAAAAAATAAAGTGTATTGCTAAGAAAATTGGGCAGTCATATCACAAGAGCCATCTCACCCAATGGCCAAATATGAATCAATTTGGCTATTAAAATCAAAATAACAATGAATTATAACCATTGTGGAAAATAAGAACAGTTGAATCCATCTAATGAAAAATAGATGATTGATAAATATATTTTGAAAGTAGGAGAAATAAAAAGAATGTGGACTAGTAAGTATACAAGGAATTAAAATGTTTAAAATTTAAGATTTACAACCATTATAGTAATAATTGAGGTAATCATTATCATAGTCAGTTAACTAAATTGCCAAATTGACAGCTGACAA
The DNA here is from genome assembly GCF_000151885.1 of Dipodomys ordii. NCBI lineage: Eukaryota > Metazoa > Chordata > Mammalia > Rodentia > Heteromyidae > Dipodomys > Dipodomys ordii. The sequence continues at coordinate 553,785 of NW_012267404.1, forward strand.
AAGGTGATGTGATGCACTGAGGTATCATTTATGAGCCTACCAAAAATATAATCATAAGAAAATAGATGGAAAAAAAACAATAAATGTCTAAGCTCTTCAAAAATGTCGCTATCATGAAAGACAAAAAAATGAAAAAAATGGTAAGGAGTTTTGAAAATAGTTATCGTGGAAGGTAGCCAACTATTGTAAGATTGTCAGTGTTGTGAAGTATCCTTTTGACTGCACAGTGTGTGTGCAGTTAGCCCATAAATTTAATCTTTCTCTTACAGGTCTTTCACTAAAACTATTGTTTTCCAGTTATGTAACTGTTGTTGATCATCAAAGGACAACTGGACATATTTTTGCACTTGTCTAGTGCATATCCCAGGGAGCATTCTCACTGGAGTTTTACATCATTTTTGTTTCCTAGAGCTTTAAGAGGAAAAATGAATATTACTCTATTAGTACTTAGCCATCACATCTGATATTAATTATTGAAACTGATATGTAATACAGTTAGCACATAAAAGTCTTAAATAGCTAATCAGATTACATTACTTTATTATTTTCTTTTGCTTACAGCCTCAAGACATTCAGAAGACAGTATTGAAGGGAATCATTAACAGTCTGTTACGAGAGTGGAAAGGGTAATTGTAACCAGTATTTTAACCAATAAATATAGATTACTAACTTACATATCTCATATATCTTAATACTCAGATATTTTAAGTGAATCATAATAATAACATGGATCAGAAAAGGATTATAAAACACTTGCAACAAAGATGCTTAACCCAGTTTGTGATTTCTCATAGGCTCCATACAAAAGCATCTGGAAATTGGTGAATCATTTAAAATTATGGCATGTTTTGTGTAGAAATATACATTTTTAACAAATATAGGTTGGATAGTAATCAGCAACCACAGTTTAATAGTATGGGCATTACATTTAGCTTTTGAGATGTGTAGTAGCTTAAGCAAGTATTTGTTTATATCCAGTACAAAAAAAAATCATCCTACCATAAATTTAGTTTGGGGGGCTGGGAAGGTAGCTCAGTGGTACTGCGCTTGCCTTGCATGCATGACGCCCTGGGTTCGATTCCTCAGCACCACATAAACAAAAAGAAAAAAGCCAGAAGTGGCGCTGTGGCTCAAGTGGTAGAGCGCTAGCCTTGAGCTGAAGAGCTGAGGGACAGTGCCCAGGCCCAGAGTTCAGGCCCCACGACCGGACCCAAAAAAAAAAAATTTAGTTTGGGGCTTCCTGGTAACCAGAGAAAACTTTTCAGAAAATTATTACTGGCCTCAGAGAGAATAAGTTCCTGTTACTTCTCAGTCAAGTGCCTATGGATAGAAGAGAGCTAGGTCTTGTGGCTCTTCTCTATAATTTTAGCTACTTGGGCTGCCAAGATTAGAAGGATTATGGTTCTAGGTCAGCCTGGGCAAATGTTCAGGAGACTTTATCGCAATAGAAGTTGGGCATGATGGCACATGCCAGTCTTCCCAGAAGGCAGCATAAAATAGGAAGATTGTGGAATAGACACAGGCTGGGCACAAAGCAAAACCCTATTTCAATCCTACTAGTGCAAAAAAGGGATGGGGAAGTGGCTGATTTAGTAGTAGAGCACCAGATTAGTAAGCATGAGTCCCTGATTTGAAACCCCAGTACTGCCCAAAAAAAGAACTGGGGAGAATGGTTTAGGCCAAACTGGGAGTTAGATGCTTTCTGAGTACTATAATGAAAATACCATCAAAGCATTTTATCAAACACACTCATACTGTTGTTGCTGATATTTGATAATTCATGTGAACATAAATGACAGTGTCAGTTTAAGAAGTCTTTACTGGGATGGGAAAGGATTTCAAAGCAAAGGTGACAGAAATAGATCATATAAGAAAGAAACCTTCTTGAACCTTGAAAATAATAAAGCTTTGATATCTGAGTTTTGTTTTAATCCAAGATTAAGCCAAGATCTTGAAATGCTATCTGATTGTCATGCAAATGAAACTTTTTAATTCAGAAAATGACTTCTGTGAATCTATGAGAGAGTATCAAATAGATCTTGAGTAGGAGAGAATCGCTTACCAGCTTTGTGAATAAAAGAAATTCTTAAAAGCCTAGCAGAGCACATAATCCTAGCTGTTCAGGAGGCTGAGATCTGAGGTTCACAATTTGAAGAAAACCCTGGCAGAAAAGTCTGTGGCCATGAGTTCAAGCCCCACTACTGGCACAAAATAGAAGTTCTTTGTCAAATCCAATCATGTATAATCCAGATTAATGTAGAAAAAAATTATTAATCAGAGATTATTCTTTTACCTAGAAATATACTAGATACACTTAAAATATGATGCGATATGCAAACATACATCATCTATCACTTTAGAAATGGACATATGAACATTCTTTAATGCATAAGTATTATGTAGATTATCCCATATTAAAACAAAAACATAAATACTCTAGAATTGTTGATTATTATTAGACATAGCTATTTCAGAATTAGTCATGATAGATTTTTTTTTCCAATTTGATAGCTAGCTATCCTAGTTAATTCTCTGGCTGGTTGCCTCAGAACCAACCTACTGTATACACAGAATAACTTATAAAAATAATACAGCTTAACTTATTTTTTCATAATGGTTGTTCATTTTTATTAGATACTATGAGATTAAACATTTCTTCAGTAATTGATTATGCTTATTTCTCTTTCAGCCCACGAAGTAAAGATGATCTTAGAGCTTATTTTATACTTTTACAGGTAAGATGTTAAGAACTTCATTTTGACAATATTTTTGATACTTTTGAGAATTATTAATGCTGTAACAAATAAACATCTATTGGATTAAATTTTTTAAAACATTCTAGCAGTTCCAAAGTTTGAACGTAGGGTCTCACACTTGTTATGTAGGCACTCTACCACTTGATCAACTCTCTTTATGATGTTTGTGTTGGGTTTCTTTCGAAATAGGGTCTTTCTTTATGCTCAGGCCAGCCTGAATTGTGATCCTTCTACTTGTGCTTCCCTACATCTCTGGGATGACAGGCAGTCACCAATTTATGCAACCGTTGATGAAGATGGAGTCTTACAAACTTTTTATGTTTTGCCTAGACTAGCCTCAAGCCATTATCCCCCACTTCTGCCTCTAAAGTGGTTGGGATTACAGGCCTAAATCAATGCTCCTGGCCTAAAAATTTAATTCTTGACTCCCTGTCCCACAGTATTTGGGAATAAAAAGGTCCTTTTACATTCTACTCAAACCTCTGTTCTTATAACAGTAGTTTTGCTGGGCTCTAGAACTTGCATTTATTTCCCCATCTACTAGGTTTCAAACTTTCTACGTATTTTTTTAAATTAATGATTTAGAATTCTATTGGAAAGTTAAATTTTGTTTCTATTTATTATAAAGCAAAAATTAAATAAGCAAAAAATGGCAAAATGTTTTCCTTGCCAAATAACAGAATCATAGATGAAAAAAATTGAGGCCTAAATTTAAAAAATTATTATTTTTTTAAGAAAGTTATTAACTTAGGTAACATACTATGTATTATTCTTTACAATTTACAAGAGTTATCTGTATATATTAACTCATTTAAAGGTAAATTAATATTAAATAATGTAATATGGTTAGTTCAATTTATCATAGTAGTGGTAGTATGTCCAATAAAAGGAAATGATAGGAAAACAAAGAACATAAGAGAAAAGAGGGAAATACAGAAAAAACTGACCCAAGAAGTTAATTAAAATAGAGATACAAGAGAAGAAATAGGTAAGTGAGGAGGGAAGAAAGAGAAAACAAAAACCTACAAAAATGACAACATGAAGGTTACATTTTTAGATGACTATATTAGTCATCAGTAAGCTCCAAGAACCATCACTGTGTGAAGTTACTACATAGGGTCACTAATTTTAAATTCTCCTATCCACAAATCAAGTTTAAAAAACATATAGTACTCTCTTATTTTTCAGAATATCAATGATAACCATTTTTATAAGAAATGCTAAAATGAACATTTTGATAACAAGTAGAGTTTGGGAACTGTTCACAAGCCACTTCTGCAGTATCTTTTAACATTTATAAGCGGGGCACTGGTGGCTCACACCTGTAATCCTAGCTACTCAGGAGTCTGAGATCTGAGGATTGCGGCTCAAAACCAGCCCCAGCAAGGGAAGTCTGTGAGACTCTTATCTCCAGTTAACCACCAGAAAAACAGAAGTGATGCTGTTGCTCAAGTGGTAGAGCATATGCCTTGAGCTGAAGAGCCCAGGCCCAGAGTTCAATCCCCATGACTGACCATAAAAATAAAAGAAAAACCAAACCCATAAGTTGTCACAAACTATTACATAGCTCTACCCCTAAGCCCCCCACTTCTGCTTTTGCTCTTAATTCTGCTTTTGCTAACTTATTTAACTGTGGCAGGTGTTTTATCAGTTTATTTCTTGTTTAATTGAATAATAGTGATCGACAGAATAGGTACTGAGCTAGGTAGTTTACATATATTTTCTTCTTAATAATCAAAACAACTCCTAAGACAGATACTATTCTCATCTAAGTGGTAAGGAAATTGAGAATCAGAAGTTTAAGGAACATGCCTGAAGTCACACAGTAACTAGTAGAATCTACCCTCTGACCCAGAACTGACCCATGCTTTCCAATGGCAGGCAGTATAACTTAGTCTCTGCTAATTGAATAACAAATAGGTTATTGTATTGAAGTATTTCCTAGTCTGAAATTTGATTCCTTGAAGTTATCACTTAAGTCGTTAAGCTTAATGCCTTTCCTTTTATATGTTAACACAGTTTTAACCTAATTTTCTTTACTATCTTTTTCAGAATCCTCAATTTAATAACACATCTACGTATGTCATCTATGCTCACTTGCTACGACAAATAGCTGCCTTAGTGGAAGCTGACCATCATTTTCTAGTTCACTGGTTTAAAAAGTAAATCATTCTATAATACTAAGAATTTCTGTACTATCACAATTTTTAATTTACTATTAGTAATTTTACTTTTAAATGTGTTAGATTATTTCAAAGGTCTTTAGAAATGCTTATAAAGGTCTTAGCATTGCTCATAATTTGCAATGCTTCAAAAGTCAATTATAAAAATATACCTTTAATACTATATAAAGTATAATTCAAAACTGTTCTAGCATAAGAATTTTGCTGTACAAGCTCTTGAAAATATCTACTGCTTTCAATTTTTTATTTAACACATTGCTATCACTGCCTTTTTTGTGTATCTCAAAGATGGTGATTGGATTTGCTGGGACATGTTTTTTTATTTCCTACGTGTTTATTAACAAATTCCATCATTATTTTCATGACATTTCCTCCTCACATAAAATCATCAAATTGTAAAAGTAAAAAACTTTTTTCCCTTCAAAACTATGTTCACATTAACATAATTTTCTCCATCATGGGTCAAAGCAAAATCCATACAATTTTTTAAAATAATTTCCTAAGTACAATCAGTTCTCATTATTGACAGTACTTACAAGTCTGCAAAGTCACCACAAATGCTAAATTAAAAAATGCTGAGTGAGCCATCACTTCTTGAAAAAATATAGTTAGGTTCCTGAGAGCCTTTGATCACATTTTTGTTATCTAGTCAGTGTATAACTTTTATCAGTGTTTCTGCTTAAAGATATCTTAATGTAGGTTATGGATTTACTAATAGTGAACTCATTACAGTAGTACTATAAGTCATGAATGAATAGCGCTCACATTAAATGTATTTCCTCCATAAGGTGCATCACATACTTATTACTTATTCTATTATGTAAGTCATTTGTGCTCACTTGGTACAACAGATAGCTCCCATAACTCACTGTTTTAAAAAGTAATGAATCATTCTATAATATTAATAATTTTGTAGCCTCATAGCTTTTAATTTGGTATTAGTAATCTTAGTGTTACTAATATGATACTAGTAAGTAGACAGTAATTTATCACTACCATTAGGGACCATTTTGAAATGGCAGATTCACCAACAAAAAGCACAAATAAATAAGAAAAACATGCCATTTGACTGTATAAAGGATAGTTGTGTACTGTATGAGAACTGAACAAGAAGACAGCCTTGTTCAACCTCATCTGGAAATGTACCTGTGAGGTGACTCAAATTTTTCTTTTTCTTTTTATGTCCACACATGATCATAAAAGCTAAGTATTTATTTTGGAGTTAATAAGCAAACAGGATTAAGAAAATTGGAACATTTATAACTACAGAATCTGTGAATAATGAATAAATACCAGAAGCCCTAAATATTACATTACTAGCCATGTAATAATTTTGGGGTTCAATTCTACTATGTTCATAGTAGAATTTTTTATCTTTTAAAAGATTGCCAACACAAGACAGAGAATTTGAAAGACTGAATAACCTGAAATTTTATGCATATAGGATATAGTTTAACAATGTTTAACAAATGCATTGATAAAATAGAAAATGAGAATTTTAACCAGAATTATTTCAAAATCTTTACCATCAGATTATCCCAGAAGAGGTTCAAACAGTTGGTAGAGAGATTGCTGCAATTTATTTCCTTACGCCTGTTTCCTGCAAAGCCTGAAGAATTTCCCCCTATAACAAAGTGTTCCTGGTGGATTCCATCAGCATCTAAAGTGTTGGCTTTACTTAGTAAGTTCTTCCTGTTTTGTCATGTATGCGTTTCTTTTGTTAAATATTGGAGACATTACTCAAGAATCTCAGATTCTCTGAAGGAAAAATTTGTATTTTTAAATTTTTATTGCCAGTTTCACAATTTATAAGCATGAAAAAATATGTCTTTTACTGAACAGTATTTTGTTTTAAAGCTATTAAGTACATAGTAGTGATTGCTGAGAAACATGAGCTTCCATTAGTAACTGAGGACCCCTAGACAAGAACACACTGATGGGGAAAATATAAGTAGACAGCCATCTGCATGCTCCTTTGGCTCTTAATGATTTCCAAAACAAATTTTTTAAAAGTAAAAACCTACGCTTTGACCACAATATTAAAATTGCCTTTCTCATTAGAGCTACCACTTTTAAAACATAATTTTCTAGGTCAAGACTGGCTGGTAAATGTTAAAATGTTTTTATTTCTAGACTAAATCATATGCTTGTTGGGAAAGGCCATTATGTTAGAATTTATCTTTACAGATACTGCAAACAATTTGGTTCATCCTCCTCTTATTCCTTATACTGATTTCTATAATTCTACACTGGATCATATTGATCTCATGGAAGAATATCATACATGGCAGAGCTTTGGAAACTCTCACAGGTACGATGAAAGACTCATTATTCACCTAAAGGAAATACTATTTAAAATAATGACAATTTTAAGTTTGCATAAATGATATACACATATACCTTTACATATAAATACATATAGTTTAGATATCCAGCCCTGGAAACACCAATTATATTTATTAAATCATTTTCTTTATTTGCTACATTTTGAATGGATATACAAATTAACCTGGTTTTGGTCTAGTTAATAGCATTTTTTCAAGAAGGAAATGATTATATCCGGGTATGTAGTTTCTTCTATCTTATTCTGTGTAGTGCTATCTAGTACAAGAGTCATTTCTCTGACATACTAGATGGTAAATATTTTCAGTTCTGTTATACATTTTTTTAGCACAAAACAGCTTTGGACAAAATATAAATGAATGAGTATGTCTGTGTTCCAAATAAAACAGATGGTAAACCTTCCTTCTCCTAGGGACCATGTTTGGCAGTACCTAATTTATCACATTGATCACACGTACTGTACACTTACATTCACTCCTTTTGTCCCTTATTCTGGAGAAAAAGTGGTTGCATGTTAATTACTGTGTAAAAAGAACAGATATTACAGAGAAAGACTTCACCATAGATCATTTGATACAATTGATTTTCAAAATACCTGACCATATTCTTTAATGCACTACACTTTATATACACACTCGGTTTGGATTACTGTAAGATGAGTATCACAAATATAATTTATTCCTAATCCAAGAAATATCTAGAAGATTGCCTTTATTCTAAAAGAGATTAGAAAATACAGTATAGATAAAAATAATAACTTCAAGACCCTAGATGCATTGCTAAATTGCTAAACTTTCCCAAGACCCTGTCTTACCAAAATTGGCCTGAAATATTGAATGACCTTTGGGACATGTTAGTCCACATCTGACACCCAGAATTAAACAAAAATGTTTCTAGATACTCTAGTCAGTCTTATGGTATTTTCTAGCAAAGCGTTATAAAAATACTTTTCCTCACCTTTAAAGTACAGTGGACATGAAACAACTCCTATTTCAATGACATCTTTAACAGAGTGCTTCTCTAACCATTGCAACTGTGGCACAGAAAATACATACCAAATGAATTATACAGGACTTTAGATAATGTAATCACAGCCCATCAAGCTGGCTTGAACTTGAGTGTGTTCTGGAATCTTAGGGCAAATCACCTCTGACCATAAGCAGACTTATCCGGGTTTATCTGGGTACTTCATGCATATCTCATCATTTTTTGTGTATGCCATAACAAGAGAAAGGTTGAGAAGCATTGTTTTAAAGTTTGTAATGAAGCTGATAATGTGTCCTATGAAATTCACTGCATTTTATTTTCCAATTTTTAGTTATTACTAGTGATTCAAAGTTACTACATACGAGTACTGAACAATCCCTATTGTTTAACAGTTTTGTCTCAGAGCAGAAGCAGTTTCATGTTCAGTTTATACTAGGACTATCTCCTTTTTCTTATAATGTCTTCATTGTGCCCAGTTGTCGCAAATATACCACCTGTCAGCTGAGATGGATCTCAACTATGACTAATTAATTCATAACAGCCTCTTCTAGGCAAGTGCTCCACCACTGAGTTATACACCCATCAGCCAGGTGGTCACTTCTGATGGGAATCTCACTGCTAAGGTGTTACTGCTGCCATATGCATGCTTCATACAATACATTTATGTCTATGTACTTTATGGCTTTTGTTCATAGTATAAGAATGGATTCTTACCTATAAGTGAGGTTATTTATATTACAGCATTAAGTTACAAGTACACCATTAAATAATGTACTAAGAGGAACATAATTTTCCTAATCATCAGTTGGCCTTAAATTTATTACTGTCTGAGCTCAGTGATTAAGTACCTGCCTAGCAAGCACAAGATCCTGAGTTGAAACCCCAGTACCTTTAACAAAAAATACTATTTTGTTTTTTGTGTGCTACATTTATTGCTATGTTTTTTCATTTATGATACACTGCAGAAGTAGCCTTTTAATAGTGGATACTTATATAATTTGAGCATATGAGTTTTCTGTCCTGTTTCTTCTTCATAATACCACTGCTTCCCAGTTCTGGTGTTTTCCATGTTTTTTTCCAAGTGATAATAGATGACTGAATAAGCTGTAATTCTTTATATAAGCAATGAGCATGATAAGCACACATTTCAAAAATTATATATAGTTTCCTTCTGAGAATAAAAGCACTGCGTATTTAGTAATGGCAACATTCTTCACAGGGCTGTGGGAATTAAGTGATAAATCATTTCACAAATGGTAAAACACAATACAAAAGTAATGTTTTATTACTAGAATGGGTACCTTAAATTCCCGTAGTATAATTTTGCTAAAAATACACCATTTTGCTTTTTTCTGTTTTCACTTGTTAAACAGGTTTTCCTTCTGTCAGTACCCGTTCGTTATTTCTATAGCTGCCAAAAAAATCATTATTCAGAGAGACTCAGAGCAACAGATGATAAGCATCGCAAGGGTAAGCCAGCTATAAGACTACTTATGCTAACTATAATAAATATAGTAAATAATAAATAAGTCAGATGTCTGTTGGATTGTTTCTAGCATAATCTTAAAATGTTAAAAATAAAATTACAAAGTGCTTAAACCTGTAAGGCAATTTACAGAAGAGAAGACACACCTCATCTAATCAACTTATTATATTACAAATGTAGCAGAAGAGTCAGTGTATCTCACAGACTCATATTTCTAGGAGCTTGTTGGACCTCATTCTATATAATTCTCTTCCTGTTCAGGTTACAAGCAGATCACTGATGAAACCTAGGGTGAAGTGATAAGGATCTTTAAAAGACAAATGAGTAAAACCATTGTAGTATGTTCTAGGCTTTATAAAAATCAGAAACAGCCAAGAAATTAGAAAAGTATATATCTTGGAGGACTAGGAAACATACCCACAAAGTTGTGAATGATGTTTTTGTTTTTGTTTTACTTGGTTCCTCAGTTCCTAGGAAACTGAGATAGATGCATGGAGATCCGTGAAAGCTAGGATAGCAGTCAGGCTGACATTAGACAGATTATAGAACACAGTAAAGCTCATATTTAGGCCTCTCCATGAACATCCCCTACCATTTACCAAACAGAAAAGTTACATTTGTCTAATAGATTAAATGAGGTTTCTGTTGTTTTATTTGGGAGGGGCCTAGTGTAAAGTCAGGGTTTTGGCTTTGCTCGACTGTTGCTCTAATACTTGAGCCAGACTTCCAGCCCTATTTTTCGCTGGTTATTTTGGAGATAAGAGTCTTATGAACTTTTCTGTCCAGGCCAGCCTCTACCTGAGATCCTTCCACTCTTGGCTTCCTGAGTAGCTAGGATTACCTAGTCATCAGTACCTGGCTAAAATTAATTTAGGTTTTTTTTGGTTTTTAGTACTTGGATTTAATCTCAGGGCCTTAGTTAGTGCTCAAGACTAGTTAGTGTTCTACCACTTCTGGCTTTTTTTGGTGATTAGTTGGACATAACAGTATCACAGACTTTCCTGCCTAGGCTGGCACTGAACCACAATCCTCAGATCTCAGTCTTCTGAATATATGTGTGAGCCAACAGTGCTCAGTACAGCTCTAATGAGCTTTATTTAATTAGTGCTGTAGACTGTATATTTAAGAACATATATCCAGTTCCTACTCATGTTACATTATTGCTCCACAATTTTAAAAATTAAAAGGAAGCTTGAGTATAATCTAAGTAAAATGCAGAATATATGAAGAATATAAAACCTAAACCCTAAATTGCAATACTTCTAATTACTGTAAAAATAAGAATTATATAATAGTAATTTAGTTCCCAGAGATATTTTTTCTATCATAGATAAAGATAAAAGCATTCAGTGGCTGGTGATATCCTAGAGTTATCTTATACTGTGTGAGAATATTACAGGAAAATTTATTGCCTTTAGCTCTTAAGGGAATTCCAAATTCACATTCCTCCCACCCCCTGAAGAATGAGTTTAAACAGATATATATAGCATCTGAATTGTTACTCGATTTTGAACAGATACAGTCTCAGAAATGAACTTTTTCATTTTGATATTGTATAATATAACTTTCCTAGTAATTTTCCTCATTGGGCTATGTTATTTATTATGTTTTAATGAAAATCTAAAGAGCTAGAAGATTGTCCAGCTTTTTCTTAAAATATTGTCTTTTGTCATTCACCCTTAAAATACTAAATATCGTTTTTTTTCTGGAATTTTCTTATACTTAAAAGGAAAATGGCAGGTATAGCCTAGCTCACAGAGCATGGAAGGAAGTGAGTAGAGATTGGAGAGCCAAGTAGCATTATTACTTCCTAGAAAGGTTTCCCAACAATTTAACTTGTAAACTGCAATTTTACTTTAAATTAATAACTGGTTATTATTTTGACACAGGACAACCCTATTGGTAGTTAAATGTAAGCAAGAGCTTTTATGCTACAGTCTAAAGCTGCAAAAGAAGTTCCACTGAAATGACTTCCTCAGTCAGACTGTCTAGAATTCTTACTTTTATTATGTTACTTCTTTCATTTTTTATTAATATGAATTCCTAATAGGAAGAAAAATGACTAAGTTTGTTTGCCATCCTCATACTAATATAAATTTATGTTTTGTTCATCTACATCATAATTGCTCTCTAGGAGCTATGCTAGAACTAGAAGATAAGAATGGTAGATAAAAGAACATACACAACACAGAATTCTGTCTCAAATGAAGATCTTTTTAGTAATAGAGAACTCAGTGAAGCAAAACACAGTTAAAAGCACTTAGCATTGGATATTGGAGCAGTGGAGAAAGCTCTTAAGTGTTTTTTTGTAGTAAGCAGTATAATACAGAATATAATGTGGAATTCGAAGTACCCTTTTAAGTTATATACTTTTCATAGATTAAAAACGTGTTTTTTACCTACTAAAAGTAAATTACTATATGTACTTCAGATGTCTGAAATGTTCATCTTTAATCTGTACAAAAACTTGTTTCATTGTTATCAAAGAATATGGAATAGTCTGATTATTTAGGTAAATGAATATAGAAGCATGTAAATTTTATATGATAAATGACCTATATTCCTTATATTTTAGTATGTTGGTTTTTATATACTTAGTGATTAAATTTTTAAGAGCTATGAGAAACAGATACTTTAACTTTTACAAGCATAACTATTGGTGCTATTTTAGTAAATTTTCTTTAGTATTTTCCCTATATGGGAAAACTTAGAAGAGTTGAAGCAGTATTATATATAATTTGTTCATTACTTTCCTTAGGTGTATCTTTCTTATAGTATTTACATGGTTTTCAAAACCATCATTCTTAGTGGCTGTAGCTACATTCAATTTCATTAGCTAGGTATGTCTTAAGATACTTAACAATCTTGGCTTTTGTGGCTACAGCTGTATAAACAACTAGCATTATATGAAAAAAGGTATGGATGTTAAACTTTTTTATAATGTTGATCAATTACTTTCTAAAAGTAGAATAATTGTGCGTTTAGAGTAAATTCACTGTCTAAAATACCTTAAGTCTGGGTTTATTATCAGAAGTATTTACCATGATTTAAATATTCCCATTTTATATTTGTATTTATGAAAGAAAAACTTCATTATTTAAGAGATGAGACAAATATGAACTGTAATGCACTGTTCTTTATATAGAAGTCAATTCATTTTTGGTCCTCCCTATGGACTCCCTTTGGCAATTGTTTCAGAATAAAGCATTTTCACAAATCAAGTTGTTGTAGTTGATTTTATGAAATTGTTTATATAAGTAGTGGCACAGGCAATAATTAAGAGATTTTTGACTGAACTATTTAAATGTTTTAAATGAAAGCATAATATAATTAAAAGTGAAAATGTTTACTCTCTTATTTAATTAGCAAAGTCTGGTGGATAAAGTATCTCGAAGACAGAGACCTGATATGAATATGTTATTTCTAAATATGAAAGTAAGGCGGACACATCTGGTTAGCGATTCACTCGATGAGGTATAATATATTCTAAGATATATTAATTTCTTTAAATTCTTAAATATGATTCATTACTTAAGTCGTAGAAACCTATTTTTTTTTTGTCCGTCATGGGGCTTGAACTCTCAGTCTGGGTGCTGTCCCTCAGCTCTTCAGCTCATGGCTAGTGCTCTTCCACTTGAGCCATAGCACCACTTCCAGCTTTTACTGTTGCTGTGGTGCTGAGGAATCAAACCCAGGGCCTCATGAGGCAAGGCAAGCAGTCTACCACTGAGCCACCTTCTCAGCCCCAGAAAGCTATTTTTTATTTCTATATGCATATTAAGTATTTCTCCTTAAAATTTGAAGCCATAGTTAAAATCAGTTTTATATAGTTAAGCTTTATATTCATTTTTATGATTATTGATGGTATGTTGTTATTGCACTCAAAAAGGACTAAGAACACTTAAATGAGTAACTCCTGTTTTTTAGTATGTTACCTGAATTCTAGACTCACCTATCTCTGACTTGATACATATGTTATGTAATTTATGCAAGTCCTAGATTATCTGTAAAATTGTAAGTTGAAACTACAGATTCTATTGGGCATACTCAAGTCCACATAAATACTGATTGTATATATACATGAAGCTTCCTGAAGATAATGACTGGTTTATTTATCTGGCTTTTTAAAAATTCAGTGTTCAAGAAATGTTAAATGAAAATTAATTATTTTATGGTATAGTCTACTAAATTAAAATTCTGGTGGGCAATATGATATTGGAGGCTATCCTTGGACAGGACACATTATCTGTAAAACAACCAAACACCTAGTTCACTGGCAAATTTGGGATGGATGGATGGATTGGTGGGTTTTGTAAATTAGATAAAGACTGTCTTAACAGTTTCCAGAATCAAAACCAGTTAATTCTCTTGTCACTGGCCTTGGTTCTTTTCTTCTATATAATTTCTTCAAATAGTTAACCCGGAAAAGAGCAGACCTGAAAAAGAAGTTAAAAGTTACATTTGTAGGAGAAGCTGGTTTGGATATGGGTGGCTTAACTAAAGAATGGTTCCTTCTTCTAAATCGCCAAATTTTTCATCCCGATTATGGTGAGTTTTTCATTTTGATGAAGTCTTTTTTTCCTAAGTGTTAGGAGTCAAGTAGTAACTTATTTTTAATCTGCTTTATGATTTTGCATACTTGTGTCAATGATAAATGACATATTTTTATTGTAAAGATACTGTACAGAGGAGTTACAGTTACATGAGCAAGATGAGTCCATTTCCTGTTGAGCATTGTTACCCCCCCTTTGTGTTAATTACTGAATGACCTTTTTTTGTGGGGGGGTCCAGTAGTGGGCCTGAACTCTGGGCCTGGGCGCTGTCCCTCAGCTCTTCAGCTCAAGGCTAGCGCTCTACCACTTGAGCCACAGTGCCACTTCTGGCTTTTTT
>NW_012267404.1:571929-573759 GCF_000151885.1 Dipodomys ordii
AAGCTAGTGCTCTACCACTTGAGCCACAGCGCCACTTCTGGCTTTTTTCTTTTTGCTTATGTGGTGCTGAGGAATCGAACACAGGGCCTCAGGAATGCAAGGCAAGTGCTCTACCACTGAGCCACCTTCTCAGCCCCAACTATAGGAGATTTCTTGCTCTATTAACTTACCAATAGTGTGCATATATCCATATGCTCTTTTATTTCAGCTCTTTTAACAGTATACTTTTTTTTTCCCCATGGTACTTGAACCCTGGTCCTGAGGGCTGTCTCTGAGCTCTTCAGCTCAAGGCAAGCACTCTGCCACTTAAGCCACATTGCTGCTTCCGGTTTTCTGGTGGTTAATTGAGGAAATAAGAGTGTCATGGACTTTGCTGACTGGGCTGGCTTTGAACCAGAATCCACAGATCTCAGCTTCCTGAGTAGCTAGGATTACAGGCATGAGCCACCAGCGCCTGGCTTGCATTTAATTTTAAAATAGCTAAAATGGTTATTTTTTCTGAAATAAGTTCTGAATAAACTTTTGCTGCTGCTTAGAAAACCACCAATTTGCTTGTTTAGATTTAGAAAATTTTTATTAGATAACTTGCAGAAATGTCTGAAGTTACTATCTACTGTAATCTTTGATCTAGGATGATTATTTAATTCTATCAACTAAACCTTTTTACATGACTTTTGGTAATCAAGGAATTATATTACATACAGTAAGGGGAAAATAAATGAAATAGAGGAGAGGAAATGTGTTGGACTAATTAAAAATTCATTGTTAAGACTGGAAGAAATAGACTGATGCATAATTCAAAGCTCATTTGTTGCCATGGATCTTATGTTAATGCTTAACATTTAGTATGCATAGCTTATGGGACTAGCAGTTTATAACAGCATTACCTTGGATATTCGTTTCCCTCCCTGCTGTTACAAGAAATTATTGAGCCCTCCCATCGTTCCTGAAGACCAAAATACACCAGTAGGCATCTGCAGTGTTACCATTGATGACTTATGTCAAATTATGCCTGTAAGTATAACTTAATTAACTTGTCCTTTAATATCTCATCTGCACAGTCTTTTTTTTTCTAATGCTGTTCTTTTAAAATATGGTTCCTTCTACTTTAAAAGTTACTACATTTTTGCTTAGCTTCCCCTTCTATTAAGTTTTATTTTTTAAAGTCCAGATGTGATAAAATTCCAATTACCAATCAAAATAGAAAAGATAAGGTAGACCTTTCTTAGTCACCCACACTGTAGCATGCCTAAACCCTTTAAAAATAGTGGAACAGTCTGAGAAACAGTAATTTGAAACCTGGCTCTGCCACTAACTAGCTTTGTGAACTTGGATTAGTTACTAAACCTTTCTTGAGTTGTAGTTTCCTTATGCAAACATTAGGTTTTACTAAAAATTAAAACAGATGATAACAATCATATCAAATTTATACCCAGCCTAGATTATATAAAAATTATTTTAATGGAATGAAAATTGTATTATATGAAGTATATAAGAACATTCTAACCCATACTGTTCATTTTTTTCATAATTTTAAATAAAAGTATTATAAGTTTTGAATAATTTTTTGTGTGTGTGCTGGTCCTGGACTTTCTTTTCTTTAATTGGAGATAAGAATCTCATGGACTCTCCTGCCCAGGCTGGCTTCAAACCTCAATCCTCAGCTCTCAACTTCCTTAATAGCAAGAATTACAGGCATGAGCCACGGGTACCTGGCAACTTTGAATAATTTAAAAATACTATGTTAGGGGCTGGGAAGGTGGCTCAGTGGTAGAGCGCTTGCCTTGCATGCCTGAGGCCCTGGGTTCGATTCCTCAGCACCACATAAGC